>NW_026691874.1:0-37113 GCF_020826845.1 Diceros bicornis minor
GGGGGCAGCGACAGGGACCCGGCTGTGGGAGGCCTCCAGATCTCAGGCCTGGCACACCGTTTTACCAGGCTGCTTCCTCCTCTGACGGGGGCCCAGCACACGCCCCAGGAGACTTGGCAGCCGCCCCCAGGGCTCTATCCTCTGGAACTCGTCCCCTTGGAATGGGCCTGGCCCAGGTGCCAGGTTCGGACTGGTCGGCCAGCCTCCTTTGCGAGAAAGCAGGCAAGCCGAGCCAGGCTTGCAGTGGCCCTGGCGTGACAACCTGCCACTCAGGCAGAGGGCCTCCCGCGTGCCCTCCATGGCGGGTTTCTCCCCGGAGCCGTGGCCTGGGCACTAGGAAGGCCGGGCCTCCCCGACTCCCGGGAGGAGGGGCTAGCCCAGTTGCGCCCTGGCCCCCAAACCCTCTGGTGCCATCTGCCTGTCTCGGCACTTCTGACTCCACAGAGCCTTTCCTACATCTGGGCTGCCTGCCGTGGCAAAGTGCAGGCGTGGGGTGAGGCCATGGCTTTGTCTTTCCAGGAAAAAATGAGCCCCTGGCCGAGAGCAGCAGGCCCAGGCAGAGCCTTGAGCTTGAAGCCCAGTAGGTCTGTGGCCCTCAGGGCCAGAGCAATGCTTTCAAGGCAGGGAAGCGGCCTGCAAGCTTGTAGTGGGAGTGGGGGAGGGGAGGGAGACAGCTGAAGCCGAGTCCAGAAGGGCGGCGATGGAAGAGCTGCAGCTGGGTCAGAGCCTGGAGGGAGGGCGGGGCCTTCACTGAGGACCCCCCCCCCCCCCGAGGCCAGCCCTAGGCCCCCGGCGGTCGCGCATGCGCCCTTGGCCTGTGCGGTGTGTGTGGGGGGTTGAACCCAAGCCCGCAGGGCTCCCGGAGCGGCCAGAGAAAGAAGGGCCCATGGAGAGGTAGGCGAGGTGGGCAGGGGGCGCCACCTTACTCTCCTCAGCTCCCTGAGGGAGAGAGAGAGAGACAGAGACAGAGAGAGAGATCCCTGACCTCTGAGTCTCTGCCTCCACCGCTGGCTGGTGCCAACTCACGCGCCATCCCACTTCCAGCCATCACCCCCACGCCTGCCCCGGGGCCAGCCCCACCACAGAGAGGCCGGTTGGTTCCTGCTCACCTCTGTGCCGTCCCTTCCCGACCTGACCCCAGTGCAGGGGATAAGCTTCAGACAAGTCTTTCCATGTCCCTCTGCATGACAATAGACTTCCTCCCCTCTCCCATTCCACAGGCCCACCCACCCGGGACATCCACCTTTGTCATTAGCTCAGGAGAGGATGCAAGATGAGAATCTCTGCTATTGTGTGGGGAGACTCAGTTTCCCGGGTTTCCCCCATGGACACATGTTCTTCAGCTGGGTCTGATTTTCTCCAGACAAGCTGTCTTGGGAAGGAATTTGGCCAGCCCTAAGAACCTGAAGGGAAAGGGCGGAGGGGGGTTCTCTCTCTCTGCCCTCCGACAGCCCCGAGCTGGGTCGGTCCCTCAGACCTGGCCAGGGGCAGCCCATCCCCCGCGCCCTTCCCCGGGGCATCCAAGGGCAGGCTCGGCGCCAGCCCACCACCCGCTCGCCACTGCCCGACCATCGTCCTCCCTCGGGGGGCCTGGGCAGGACAGGGACCCGGCTGTGGGAGGCCTCCAGATCTCAGGCCTGGCACACCGTTTTACCAGGCTGCTTCCTCCTCTGACGGGGGCCCAGCACACGCCCCAGGAGACTTGGCAGCCGCCCCCAGGGCTCTATCCTCTGGAACTCGTCCCCTTGGAAGGGGCCTGGCCCAGGTGCCAGGTTCGAGCTGGTCGGCCAAGCCTCCTTTGGAGAAAGCAGGCAAAGCCGAGCCAGGCTTGCAGTGGCCCTGGCGTGACACCTGCCACCTCAGGCAGAGGGCCTCCCGCGTGCCCTCCATGGCGGGTTTCTCCCCGGAGCCGTGGCCTGGGCACTAGGAAGGCCGGGCCTCCCCGACTCCCGGGAGGAGGGGCTAGCCCAGTTGCGCCCTGGCCCCCCAAACCCTCTGGTGCCATCTGCCTGTCTCGGCACTTCTGACTCCACAGAGCCTTTCCTACATCTGGGCTGCCTGCCGTGGCAAAGTGCAGGCGTGGGGTGAGGCCATGGCTTTGTCTTTCCAGGAAAAAATGAGCCCCTGGCCGAGAGCAGCAGGCCCAGGCAGAGCCTTGAGCTTGAAGCCCAGTAGGTCTGTGGCCCTCAGGGCCAGACCAATGCTTTCAAGGCAGGGAAGCGGCCTGCAAGCTGAGTGGGAGTGGGGGGAGGGGAGGGAGACAGCTGAAGCCGAGTCCAGAAGGGCGGCGATGGAAGAGCTTGCAGCTGGGTCAGAGCCTGGAGGTGAGGGCGGGGGCCTTCACTGAGGACCCCCCCCCCCCCAGGCCAGCCCTAGGCCCCGGCGGTCGCTGCATATGCGCCCTTGGCCTGTGCGGTGTGTGGGGGGTTGAACCCAAGCCCGCAGGGCTCCGGAGCGGCCAGAGAAAGAAGGGCCCATGGAGAGGTAGGCGAGGTGGGCAGGGGGCGCCACCTTACTCTCCTCAGCTCCCTGAGGGAGAGAGAGAGAGACAGAGACAGAGAGAGAGATCCCTGACCTCTGAGTCTCTGCCTCCACCGCTGGCTGGTGCCAACTCACGCGCCATCCCCACTTCCAGCCATCACCCCCACGCCTGCCCCGGGGCCAGCCCCACCACAGAGAGGCTGGTTGGTTCACTGCTCACCTCTGTGCCTTCCCTTCCCGACCTGACCCCAGTGCAGGGGATAAGCTTCAGACAAGTCTTTCCATGTCCCTCTGCATGACAATAGACTTCCTCCCCTCTCCCATTCCACAGGCCCACCCACCCGGGGACATCCACCTTTGTCATTAGCTCAGGAGAGGATGCAAGATGAGAATCTCTGCTATTGTGTGGGGAGACTCAGTTTCCCGGGTTTCCCCCATGGACACATGTTCTTCAGCTGGGTCTGATTTTCTCCAGACAAGCTGTCTTGGGAAGGATTTGGCCAGCCCTAAGAACCTGAAGGGAAAGGGCGGAGGGGGGGTTCTCTCTCTGCCCCCGACAGCCCCGAGCTGGGTCGGTCCCTCAGACCTGGCCAGGGGCAGCCCATCCCCCCGGCGCCCTTCCCCGGGGCATCCAAGGGCAGGCTCGGCGCCAGCCCCCACCCCGCTCGCCACTGCCCGACCATGGTCCTCCCTCGGGGGGCCTGGGCAGGACAGGGACCCGGCTGTGGGAGGCCTCCAGATCTCAGGCCTGGCACACCGTTTACCAGGCTGCTTCCTCCTCTGACGGGGGCCCAGCACACGCCCCAGGAGACTTGGCAGCCGCCCCCAGGGCTCTATCCTCTGGAACTCGTCCCCTTGGAAGGGGCCTGGCCCAGGTGCCAGGTTCGGTCTGGTCGGCCAGCCTCCTTTGGAGAAAGCAGGCAAGCCGAGCCAGGCTTGCAGTGGCCCTGGCGTGACACCTGCCACCTCAGGCAGAGGGCCTCCCGCGTGCCCTCCATGGCGGGTTTCTCCCCGGAGCCGTGGCCTCTGGGCACTTAGGAAGGCCGGGCTCTCCCCGACTCCCGGGAGGAGGGGGCTAGCCCAGTTGCGCCCTGGCCCCCAAACCCTCTGGTGCCATCTGCCTGTCTCGGCACTTCTGACTCCACAGAGCCTTTCCTACATCTGGGCTGCCTGCCGTGGCAAAGTGCAGGCGTGGGGTGAGGCCATGGCTTTGTCTTTCCAGGAAAAAATGAGCCCCTGGCCGATAGCAGAGCAGGCCCAGGCAGAGCCTTGAGCTTGAAGCCCAGTAGGTCTGTGGCCTCTCAGGGCCAGAGCCTAATGCTTTCAAGGCAGGGAAGCGGCCTGCAAGCTGAGTGGGAGTGGGGGAGGGGAGGGAGACAGCTGAAGCCGAGTCCAGAAGGGCGGCGATGGAAGAGCTGCAGCTGGGTCAGAGCCTGGAGGGAGGGCGGGGCCTTCACTGAGGACCCCCCCCCCCCCCGAGGCCAGCCCTAGGCCCCGGTCGGTCGCGCATGCGCCCTTGGCCTGTGCGGGTGTGTGGGGGGTTGAACCCAAGCCCGCAGGGCTCCCGGATGCGGCCAGAGAAAGAAGGGCCCATGGAGAGGTAGGCGAGGTGGGCAGGGGGCGCCACCTTACTCTCCTCAGCTCCCTGAGGGAGAGAGAGAGAGACAGAGACAGAGAGAGAGATCCCTGACCTCTGAGTCTCTGCCTCCACCGCTGGCTGGTGCCAACTCACGCGCCATCCCACTTCCAGCCATCACCCCCACGCCTGCCCCGGGGCCAGCCCCACCACAGAGAGGCCGGTTGGTTCCTGCTCACCTCTGTGCCATCCCTTCCCGACCTGACCCCAGTGCAGGGGATAAGCTTCAGACAAGTCTTTCCATGTCCCTCTGCATGACAATAGACTTCCTCCCCTCTCCCATTCCACAGGCCCACCCACCCGGGACATCCACCTTTGTCATTAGCTCAGGAGAGGATGCAAGATGAGAATCTCTGCTATTGTGTGGGGAGACTCAGTTTCCCGGGTTTCCCCCATGGACACATGTTCTTCAGCTGGGTCTGATTTTCTCCAGACAAGCTGTCTTGGGAAGGATTTGGCCAGCCCTAAGAACCTGAAGGGAAAGGGCGGAGGGGGGTTCTCTCTCTGCCCCCGACAGCCCCGAGCTGGGTCGGTCCCTCAGACCTGGCCAGGGGCAGCCCATCCCCCGGCGCCCTTCCCCGGGGCATCCAAGGGCAGGCTCGGCACCAGCCCCACCTCCGCTCGCCACTGCCCGACCATCGTCCTCCCTCGGGGGGCTCTGGGCAGGACAGGGACCCGGCTGTGGGAGGCCTCCAGATCTCAGGCCTGGCACACCGTTTACCAGGCTGCTTCCTCCTCTGACGGGGGCCCAGCACACGCCCCAGGAGACTTGGCAGCCGCCCCCAGGGCTCTATCCTCTGGAACTCGTCCCCTTGGAAGGGGCCTGGCCCAGGTGCCAGGTTCGGTCTGGTCGGCCAGCCTCCTTTGGAGAAAGCAGGCAAGCCGAGCCAGGCTTGCAGTGGCCCTGGCGTGACACCTGCCACCTCAGGCAGAGGGTCCTCCCGCGTGCCCTCCATGGCGGGTTTCTCCCCCGGAGCCGTGGCCTGGGCACTAGGAAGGCCGGGCCTCCCCGACTCCCGGGAGGAAGGGGGCTAGCCCAAGTTGCGCCCTGGCCCCCAAACCCTCTGGTGCCATCTCCCTGTCTCGGCACTTCTGACTCCACAGAGCCTTTCCTACATCTGGGCTGCCTGCCGTGGCAAAGTGCAGGCGTGGGGTGAGGCCATGGCTTTGTCTTTCCAGGAAAAAAATGAGCCCCTGGCCGAAGAGCAGCAGGCCCAGGCAGAGCCTTGAGCTTGAAGCCCAGTAGGTCTGTGGCCCTCAGGGCCAGAGGAATGCTTTCAAGGCAGGGAAGCGGCCTGCAAGCTGAGTGGGAGTGGGGGAGGGGAGGGAGACAGCTGAAGCCGAGTCCAGAAGGGCGGCGATGGAAGAGCTGCAGCTGGGTCAGAGCCTGGAGGGAGGGCGGGGCCTTCACTGAGGACCCCCCCCCCCCCCCGAGGCCAGCCCTAGGCCCCGGCGGTCGCGCATGCGCCCTTGGCCTGTGCGGTGTGTGGGGGGTTGAACCCAAGCCCGCAGGGCTCCCGGAGCGGCCAGAGAAAGAAGGGCCCATGGAGAGGTAGGCGAGGTGGGCAGGGGGCGCCACCTTACTCTCCTCAGCTCCCTGAGGGAGAGAGAGAGAGACAGAGACAGAGAGAGAGATCCCTGACCTCTGAGTCTCTGCCTCCTGGCTGGTGCCAACTCACGCGCCATCCCACTTCCAGCCATCACCCCCACGCCTGCCCCGGGGCCAGCCCCACCACAGAGAGGCCGGTTGGTTCCTGCTCACCTCTGTGCCTTCCCTTCCCGACCTGACCCCAGTGCAGGGGATAAGCTTCAGACAAGTCTTTCCATGTCCCTCTGCATGACAATAGACTTCCTCCCCTCTCCCATTCCACAGGCCCACCCACCCGGGACATCCACCTTTGTCATTAGCTCAGGAGAGGATGCAAGATGAGAATCTCTGCTATTGTGTGGGGAGACTCAGTTTCCCGGGTTTCCCCCATGGACACATGTTCTTCAGCTGGGTCTGATTTTCTCCAGACAAGCTGTCTTGGGAAGGATTTGGCCAGCCCTAAGAACCTGAAGGGAAAGGGCGGAGGGGGGTTCTCTCTCTGCCCCCGACAGCCCCGAGCTGGGTCGGTCCCTCAGACCTGGCCAGGGGCAGCCCATCCCCCGGCGCCCTTCCCCGGGGCATCCAAGGGCAGGCTCGGCGCCAGCCCCACCCCGCTCGCCACTGCCCGACCATCGTCCTCCCTCGGGGGGCCTGGGCAGGACAGGGACCCGGCTGTGGGAGGCCTCCAGATCTCAGGCCTGGCACACCGTTTACCAGGCTGCTTCCTCCTCTGACGGGGGCCCAGCACACGCCCCAGGAGACTTGGCAGCCGCCCCCAGGGCTCTAGCCTCTGGAACTCGTCCCCTTGGAAGGGGCCTGGCCCAGGTGCCAGGTTCGGCTGGTCGGCCAGCCTCCTTTGGAGAAAGCAGGCAAGCCGAGCCAGGCTTGCAGTGGCCCTGGCGTGACACCTGCCACCTCAGGCAGAGGGCCTCCCGCGTGCCCTCCATGGCGGGTTTCTCCCCGGAGCCGTGGCCTGGGCACTAGGAAGGCCGGGCCTCCCCGACTCCCGGGAGGAGGGGCTAGCCCAGTTGCGCCCTGGCCCCCAAACCCTCTGGTGCCATCTGCCTGTCTCGGCACTTCTGACTCCACAGAGCCTTTCCTACATCTGGGCTGCCTGCCGTGGCAAAGTGCAGGCATGGAGTGAGGCCATGGCTTTGTCTTTCCAGGAAAAAATGAGCCCCTGGCCGAAGCAGCAGGCCCAGGCAGAGCCTTGAGCTTGAAGCCCAGTAGGTCTGTGGCCCTCAGGGCCAGAGCAATGCTTTCAAGGCAGGGAAGCGGCCTGCAAGCTGAGTGGGAGTGGGGGAGGGGAGGGAGACAGCTGAAGCCGAGTCCAGAAGGGCGGCGATGGAAGAGCTGCAGCTGGGTCAGAGCCTGGAGGGAGGGCGGGGCCTTCACAGAGGACCCCCCCCCCCTGGAGGCCAGCCCTAGGCCCCGGCGGTCGCGCATGCGCCCTTGGCCTGTGCGGTGTGTGGGGGCTGAACCCAAGCCCGCAGGGCTCCCGGAGCGGCCAGAGAAAAAGGGCCCATGGAGAGGTAGGCGAGGTGGGCAGGGGGCGCCACCTTACTCTCCTCAGCTCCCTGAGGGAGAGAGAGAGAGACAGAGACAGAGAGAGAGATCCCTGACCTCTGAGTCTCTGCCTCCACCGCTGGCTGGTGCCAACTCACGCGCCATCCCACTTCCAGCCATCACCCCCACGCCTGCCCCGGGGCCAGCCCCACCACAGAGAGGCCGGTTGGTTCCTGCTCACCTCTGTGCCGTCCCTTCCCGACCTGACCCCAGTGCAGGGGATAAGCTTCAGACAAGTCTTTCCATGTCCCTCTGCATGACAATAGACTTCCTCCCCTCTCCCATTCCACAGGCCCACCCACCCGGGACATCCACCTTTGTCATTAGCTCAGGAGAGGATGCAAGATGAGAATCTCTGCTATTGTGTGGGGAGACTCAGTTTCCCGGGTTTCCCCCATGGACACATGTTCTTCAGCTGGGTCTGATTTTCTCCAGACAAGCTGTCTTGGGAAGGATTTGGCCAGCCCTAAGAACCTGAAGGGAAAGGGCGGAGGGGGGTTCTCTCTCTGCCCCCGACAGCCCCGAGCTGGGTCGGTCCCTCAGACCTGGCCAGGGGCAGCCCATCCCCCGGCGCCCTTCCCCGGGGCATCCAAGGGCAGGCTCGGCGCCAGCCCCACCCCGCTCGCCACTGCCCGACCATCGTCCTCCCTCGGGGGGCCTGGGCAGGACAGGGACCCGGCTGTGGGAGGCCTCCAGATCTCAGGCCTGGCACACCGTTTACCAGGCTGCTTCCTCCTCTGACGGGGGCCCAGCACACGCCCCAGGAGACTTGGCAGCCGCCCCCAGGGCTCTATCCTCTGGAACTCGTCCCCTTGGAAGGGGCCTGGCCCAGGTGCCAGGTTCGGCTGGTCGGCCAGCCTCCTTTGGAGAAAGCAGGCAAGCCGAGCCAGGCTTGCAGTGGCCCTGGCGTGACACCTGCCACCTCAGGCAGAGGGCCTCCCGCGTGCCCTCCATGGCGGGTTTCTCCCCGGAGCCGTGGCCTGGGCACTAGGAAGGCCGGGCCTCCCCGAATCCCGGGAGGAGGGGCTAGCCCAGTTGCGCCCTGGCCCCCAAACCCTCTGGTGCCATCTGCCTGTCTCGGCACTTCTGACTCCACAGAGCCTTTCCTACATCTGGGCTGCCTGCCGTGGCAAAGTGCAGGCGTGGGGTGAGGCCATGGGTTTGTCTTTCCAGGAAAAAATGAGCCCCTGGCCGAAGCAGCAGGCCCAGGCAGAGCCTTGAGCTTGAAGCCCAGTAGGTCTGTGGCCCTCAGGGCCAGAGCAATGCTTTCAAGGCAGGGAAGCGGCCTGCAAGCTGAGTGGGAGTGGGGGAGGGGAGGGAGACAGCTGAAGCCGAGTCCAGAAGGGCGGCGATGGAAGAGCTGCAGCTGGGTCAGAGCCTGGAGGGAGGGCGGGGCCTTCACTGAGGACCCCCCCCCCCCCGAGGCCAGCCCTAGGCCCCGGCGGTCGCGCATGCGCCCTTGGCCTGTGCGGTGTGTGGGGGGTTGAACCCAAGCCCGCAGGGCTCCCGGAGCGGCCAGAGAAAGAAGGGCCCATGGAGAGGTAGGCGAGGTGGGCAGGGGGCGCCACCTTACTCTCCTCAGCTCCCTGAGGGAGAGAGAGAGAGACAGAGACAGAGAGAGAGATCCCTGACCTCTGAGTCTCTGCCTCCACCGCTGGCTGGTGCCAACTCACGCGCCATCCCACTTCCAGCCATCACCCCCACGCCTGCCCCGGGGCCAACCCCACCACAGAGAGGCCGGTTGGTTCCTCCTCACCTCTGTGCCGTCCCTTCCCGACCTGACCCCAGTGCAGGGGATAAGCTTCAGACAAGTCTTTCCATGTCCCTCTGCATGACAATAGACTTCCTCCCCTCTCCCATTCCACAGGCCCACCCACCCGGGACATCCACCTTTGTCATTAGCTCAGGAGAGGATGCAAGATGAGAATCTCTGCTATTGTGTGGGGAGACTCAGTTTCCCGGGTTTCCCCCATGGACACATGTTCTTCAGCTGGGTCTGATTTTCTCCAGACAAGCTGTCTTGGGAAGGATTTGGCCAGCCCTAAGAACCTGAAGGGAAAGGGCGGAGGGGGGTTCTCTCTCTGCCCCCGACAGCCCCGAGCTGGGTCGGTCCCTCAGACCTGGCCAGGGGCAGCCCATCCCCCGGCGCCCTTCCCCGGGGCATCCAAGGGCAGGCTCGGCGCCAGCCCCACCCCGCTCGCCACTGCCCGACCATCGTCCTCCCTCGGGGGGCCTGGGCAGGACAGGGACCCGGCTGTGGGAGGCCTCCAGATCTCAGGCCTGGCACACCGTTTACCAGGCTGCTTCCTCCTCTGACGGGGGCCCAGCACACGCCCCAGGAGACTTGGCAGCCGCCCCCAGGGCTCTATCCTCTGGAACTCGTCCCCTTGGAAGGGGCCTGGCCCAGGTGCCAGGTTCGGCTGGTCGGCCAGCCTCCTTTGGAGAAAGCAGGCAAGCCGAGCCAGGCTTGCAGTGGCCCTGGCGTGACACCTGCCACCTCAGGCAGAGGGCCTCCCGCGTGCCCTCCATGGCGGGTTTCTCCCCGGAGCCGTGGCCTGGGCACTAGGAAGGCCGGGCCTCCCCGACTCCCGGGAGGAGGGGCTAGCCCAGTTGCGCCCTGGCCCCCAAACCCTCTGGTGCCATCTGCCTGTCTCGGCACTTCTGACTCCACAGAGCCTTTCCTACATCTGGGCTGCCTGCCGTGGCAAAGTGCAGGCGTGGGGTGAGGCCATGGCTTTGTCTTTCCAGGAAAAAATGAGCCCCTGGCCGAAGCAGCAGGCCCAGGCAGAGCCTTGAGCTTGAAGCCCAGTAGGTCTGTGGCCCTCAGGGCCAGACCAATGCTTTCAAGGCAGGGAAGCGGCCTGCAAGCTGAGTGGGAGTGGGGGAGGGGAGGGAGACAGCTGAAGCCGAGTCCAGAAGGGCGGCGATGGAAGAGCGGCAGCTGGGTCAGAGCCTGGAGGGAGGGCAGGGCCTTCACTGAGGACCCCCCCCCCCCCGAGGCCAGCCCTAGGCCCCGGCGGTCGCGCATGCGCCCTTGGCCTGTGCCGTGTGTGGGGGGTTGAACCCAAGCCCGCAGGGCTCCCGGAGCGGCCAGAGAAAGAAGGGCCCATGGAGAGGTAGGCGAGGTGGGCAGGGGGCGCCACCTTACTCTCCTCAGCTCCCTGAGGGAGAGAGAGAGAGACAGAGACAGAGAGAGAGATCCCTGACCTCTGAGTCTCTGCCTCCTGGCTGGTGCCACTCACGCGCCATCCCACTTCCAGCCATCACCCCCACGCCTGCCCCGGGGCCAGCCCCACCACAGAGAGGCCGGTTGGTTCCTGCTCACCTCTGTGCCTTCCCTTCCCGACCTGACCCCAGTGCGGGGATAAGCTTCAGACAAGTCTTTCCATGTCCCTCTGCATGACAATAGACTTCCTCCCCTCTCCCATTCCACAGGCCCACCCACCCGGGACATCCACCTTTGTCATTAGCTCAGGAGAGGATGCAAGATGAGAATCTCTGCTATTGTGTGGGGAGACTCAGTTTCCCGGGTTTCCCCCATGGACACATGTTCTTCAGCTGGGTCTGATTTTCTCCAGACAAGCTGTCTTGGGAAGGATTTGGCCAGCCCTAAGAACCTGAAGGGAAAGGGTGGAGGGGGGTTCTCTCTCTGCCCCCGACAGCCCCGAGCTGGGTCGGTCCCTCAGACCTGGCCAGGGGCAGCCCATCCCCCGGCGCCCTTCCCCGGGGCATCCAAGGGCAGGCTCGGCGCCAGCCCCACACCGCTCGCCACTGCCCGACCATCGTCCTCCCTCGGGGGGCCTGGGCAGGACAGGGACCCGGCTGTGGGAGGCCTCCAGATCTCAGGCCTGGCACACCGTTTACCAGGCTGCTTCCTCCTCTGACGGGGGCCCAGCACACGCCCCAGGAGACTTGGCAGCCGCCCCCAGGGCTCTAGCCTCTGGAACTCGTCCCCTTGGAAGGGGCCTGGCCCAGGTGCCAGGTTCGGCTGGTCGGCCAGCCTCCTTTGGAGAAAGCAGGCAAGCCGAGCCAGGCTTGCAGTGGCCCTGGCGTGACACCTGCCACCTCAGGCAGAGGGCCTCCCGCGTGCCCTCCATGGCGGGTTTCTCCCCGGAGCCGTGGCCTGGGCACTAGGAAGGCCGGGCCTCCCCGACTCCCGGGAGGAGGGGCTAGCCCAGTTGCGCCCTGGCCCCCAAACCCTCTGGTGCCATCTGCCTGTCTCGGCACTTCTGACTCCACAGAGCCTTTCCTACATCTGGGCTGCCTGCCGTGGCAAAGTGCAGGCATGGAGTGAGGCCATGGCTTTGTCTTTCCAGGAAAAAATGAGCCCCTGGCCGAAGCAGCAGGCCCAGGCAGAGCCTTGAGCTTGAAGCCCAGTAGGTCTGTGGCCCTCAGGGCCAGAGCAATGCTTTCAAGGCAGGGAAGCGGCCTGCAAGCTGAGTGGGAGTGGGGGAGGGGAGGGAGACAGCTGAAGCCGAGTCCAGAAGGGCGGCGATGGAAGAGCTGCAGCTGGGTCAGAGCCTGGAGGGAGGGCGGGGCCTTCACTGAGGACCCCCCCCCCCCCGAGGCCAGCCCTAGGCCCCGGCGGTCGCGCATGCGCCCTTGGCCTGTGCGGTGTGTGGGGGGTTGAACCCAAGCCCGCAGGGCTCCCGGAGCGGCCAGAGAAAGAAGGGCCCATGGAGAGGTAGGCGAGGTGGGCAGGGGGCGCCACCTTACTCTCCTCAGCTCCCTGAGGGAGAGAGAGAGAGACAGAGACAGAGAGAGAGATCCCTGACCTCTGAGTCTCTGCCTCCACCGCTGGCTGGTGCCAACTCACGCGCCATCCCACTTCCAGCCATCACCCCCACGCCTGCCCCGGGGCCAGCCCCACCACAGAGAGGCCGGTTGGTTCCTCCTCACCTCTGTGCCGTCCCTTCCCGACCTGACCCCAGTGCAGGGGATAAGCTTCAGACAAGTCTTTCCATGTCCCTCTGCATGACAATAGACTTCCTCCCCTCTCCCATTCCACAGGCCCACCCACCCGGGACATCCACCTTTGTCATTAGCTCAGGAGAGGATGCAAGATGAGAATCTCTGCTATTGTGTGGGGAGACTCAGTTTCCCCGGTTTCCCCCATGGACACATGTTCTTCAGCTGGGTCTGATTTTCTCCAGACAAGCTGTCTTGGGAAGGATTTGGCCAGCCCTAAGAACCTGAAGGGAAAGGGCGGAGGGGGGTTCTCTCTCTGCCCCCGACAGCCCCGAGCTGGGTCGGTCCCTCAGACCTGGCCAGGGGCAGCCCATCCCCCGGCGCCCTTCCCCGGGGCATCCAAGGGCAGGCTCGGCGCCAGCCCCACCCCGCTCGCCACTGCCCGACCATCGTCCTCCCTCGGGGGGCCTGGGCAGGACAGGGACCCGGCTGTGGGAGGCCTCCAGATCTCAGGCCTGGCACACCGTTTACCAGGCTGCTTCCTCCTCTGACGGGGGCCCAGCACACGCCCCAGGAGACTTGGCAGCCGCCCCCAGGGCTCTATCCTCTGGAACTCGTCCCCTTGGAAGGGGCCTGGCCCAGGTGCCAGGTTCGGCTGGTCGGCCAGCCTCCTTTGGAGAAAGCAGGCAAGCCGAGCCAGGCTTGCAGTGGCCCTGGCGTGACACCTGCCACCTCAGGCAGAGGGCCTCCCGCGTGCCCTCCATGGCGGGTTTCTCCCCGGAGCCGTGGCCTGGGCACTAGGAAGGCCGGGCCTCCCCGAATCCCGGGAGGAGGGGCTAGCCCAGTTGCGCCCTGGCCCCCAAACCCTCTGGTGCCATCTGCCTGTCTCGGCACTTCTGACTCCACAGAGCCTTTCCTACATCTGGGCTGCCTGCCGTGGCAAAGTGCAGGCGTGGGGTGAGGCCATGGGTTTGTCTTTCCAGGAAAAAATGAGCCCCTGGCCGAAGCAGCAGGCCCAGGCAGAGCCTTGAGCTTGAAGCCCAGTAGGTCTGTGGCCCTCAGGGCCAGAGCAATGCTTTCAAGGCAGGGAAGCGGCCTGCAAGCTGAGTGGGAGTGGGGGAGGGGAGGGAGACAGCTGAAGCCGAGTCCAGAAGGGCGGCGATGGAAGAGCTGCAGCTGGGTCAGAGCCTGGAGGGAGGGCGGGGCCTTCACTGAGGACCCCCCCTCCCCCGAGGCCAGCCCTAGGCCCCGGCGGTCGCGCATGCGCCCTTGGCCTGTGCGGTGTGTGGGGGGTTGAACCCAAGCCCGCAGGGCTCCCGGAGCGGCCAGAGAAAGAAGGGCCCATGGAGAGGTAGGCGAGGTGGGCAGGGGGCGCCACCTTACTCTCCTCAGCTCCCTGAGGGAGAGAGAGAGAGACAGAGACAGAGAGAGAGATCCCTGACCTCTGAGTCTCTGCCTCCACCGCTGGCTGGTGCCAACTCACGCGCCATCCCACTTCCAGCCATCACCCCCACGCCTGCCCCGGGGCCAACCCCACCACAGAGAGGCCGGTTGGTTCCTCCTCACCTCTGTGCCGTCCCTTCCCGACCTGACCCCAGTGCAGGGGATAAGCTTCAGACAAGTCTTTCCATGTCCCTCTGCATGACAATAGACTTCCTCCCCTCTCCCATTCCACAGGCCCACCCACCCGGGACATCCACCTTTGTCATTAGCTCAGGAGAGGATGCAAGATGAGAATCTCTGCTATTGTGTGGGGAGACTCAGTTTCCCGGGTTTCCCCCATGGACACATGTTCTTCAGCTGGGTCTGATTTTCTCCAGACAAGCTGTCTTGGGAAGGATTTGGCCAGCCCTAAGAACCTGAAGGGAAAGGGCGGAGGGGGGTTCTCTCTCTGCCCCCGACAGCCCCGAGCTGGGTCGGTCCCTCAGACCTGGCCAGGGGCAGCCCATCCCCCGGCGCCCTTCCCCGGGGCATCCAAGGGCAGGCTCGGCGCCAGCCCCACCCCGCTCGCCACTGCCCGACCATCGTCCTCCCTCGGGGGGCCTGGGCAGGACAGGGACCCGGCTGTGGGAGGCCTCCATGATCTCAGGCTCTGGCACAACCGTTTACCAGGCTGCTTCCTCCTCTGACGGGGGCCCAGCACACGCCCCAGGAGACTTGGCAGCCGCCCCACAGGGCTCTATCCTCTGGAACTCGTCCCCTTGGAAGGGGCCTGGCCCAGGTGCCAGGTTCGGACTGGTCGGCCAGCCTCCTTTGGAGAAAGCAGGCAAGCCGAGCCAGGCTTGCAGTGGCCCTGGCGTGACACCTGCCACCTCAGGCAGAGGGCCTCCCGCGTGCCCTCCATGGCGGGTTTCTCCCCGGAGCCGTGGCCTGGGCACTAGGAAGGCCGGGCCTCCCCGACTCCCGGGAGGAGGGGCTAGCCCAGTTGCGCCCTGGCCCCCAAACCCTCTGGTGCCATCTGCCTGTCTCGGCACTTCTGACTCCACAGAGCCTTTCCTACATCTGGGCTGCCTGCCGTGGCAAAGTGCAGGCGTGGGGTGAGGCCATGGCTTTGTCTTTCCAGGAAAAAATGAGCCCCTGGCCGAAGCAGCAGGCCCAGGCAGAGCCTTGAGCTTGAAGCCCAGTAGGTCTGTGGCCCTCAGGGCCAGACCAATGCTTTCAAGGCAGGGAAGCGGCCTGCAAGCTGAGTGGGAGTGGGGGAGGGGAGGGAGACAGCTGAAGCCGAGTCCAGAAGGGCGGCGATGGAAGAGCGGCAGCTGGGTCAGAGCCTGGAGGGAGGGCAGGGCCTTCACTGAGAACCCCCCCCCCCCCGAGGCCAGCCCTAGGCCCCGGCGGTCGCGCATGCGCCCTTGGCCTGTGCCGTGTGTGGGGGGTTGAACCCAAGCCCGCAGGGCTCCCGGAGCGGCCAGAGAAAGAAGGGCCCATGGAGAGGTAGGCGAGGTGGGCAGGGGGCGCCACCTTACTCTCCTCAGCTCCCTGAGGGAGAGAGAGAGAGACAGAGACAGAGAGAGAGATCCCTGACCTCTGAGTCTCTGCCTCCTGGCTGGTGCCACTCACGCGCCATCCCACTTCCAGCCATCACCCCCACGCCTGCCCCGGGGCCAGCCCCACCACAGAGAGGCCGGTTGGTTCCTGCTCACCTCTGTGCCTTCCCTTCCCGACCTGACCCCAGTGCGGGGATAAGCTTCAGACAAGTCTTTCCCTCTGCATGACAATAGACTTCCTCCCCTCTCCCATTCCACAGGCCCACCCACCCGGGACATCCACCTTTGTCATTAGCTCAGGAGAGGATGCAAGATGAGAATCTCTGCTATTGTGTGGGGAGACTCAGTTTCCCGGGTTTCCCCCATGGACACATGTTCTTCAGCTGGGTCTGATTTTCTCCAGACAAGCTGTCTTGGGAAGGATTTGGCCAGCCCTAAGAACCTGAAGGGAAAGGGTGGAGGGGGGTTCTCTCTCTGCCCCCGACAGCCCCGAGCTGGGTCGGTCCCTCAGACCTGGCCAGGGGCAGCCCATCCCCCGGCGCCCTTCCCCGGGGCATCCAAGGGCAGGCTCGGCGCCAGCCCCACACCGCTCGCCACTGCCCGACCATCGTCCTCCCTCGGGGGGCCTGGGCAGGACAGGGACCCGGCTGTGGGAGGCCTCCAGATCTCAGGCCTGGCACACCGTTTACCAGGCTGCTTCCTCCTCTGACGGGGGCCCAGCACACGCCCCAGGAGACTTGGCAGCCGCCCCCAGGGCTCTAGCCTCTGGAACTCGTCCCCTTGGAAGGGGCCTGGCCCAGGTGCCAGGTTCGGCTGGTCGGCCAGCCTCCTTTGGAGAAAGCAGGCAAGCCGAGCCAGGCTTGCAGTGGCCCTGGCGTGACACCTGCCACCTCAGGCAGAGGGCCTCCCGCGTGCCCTCCATGGCGGGTTTCTCCCCGGAGCCGTGGCCTGGGCACTAGGAAGGCCGGGCCTCCCCGACTCCCGGGAGGAGGGGCTAGCCCAGTTGCGCCCTGGCCCCCAAACCCTCTGGTGCCATCTGCCTGTCTCGGCACTTCTGACTCCACAGAGCCTTTCCTACATCTGGGCTGCCTGCCGTGGCAAAGTGCAGGCATGGAGTGAGGCCATGGCTTTGTCTTTCCAGGAAAAAATGAGCCCCTGGCCGAAGCAGCAGGCCCAGGCAGAGCCTTGAGCTTGAAGCCCAGTAGGTCTGTGGCCCTCAGGGCCAGAGCAATGCTTTCAAGGCAGGGAAGCGGCCTGCAAGCTGAGTGGGAGTGGGGGAGGGGAGGGAGACAGCTGAAGCCGAGTCCAGAAGGGCGGCGATGGAAGAGCTGCAGCTGGGTCAGAGCCTGGAGGGAGGGCGGGGCCTTCACTGAGGACCCCCCCCCCCCCGAGGCCAGCCCTAGGCCCCGGCGGTCGCGCATGCGCCCTTGGCCTGTGCGGTGTGTGGGGGGTTGAACCCAAGCCCGCAGGGCTCCCGGAGCGGCCAGAGAAAGAAGGGCCCATGGAGAGGTAGGCGAGGTGGGCAGGGGGCGCCACCTTACTCTCCTCAGCTCCCTGAGGGAGAGAGAGAGAGACAGAGACAGAGAGAGAGATCCCTGACCTCTGAGTCTCTGCCTCCACCGCTGGCTGGTGCCAACTCACGCGCCATCCCACTTCCAGCCATCACCCCCACGCCTGCCCCGGGGCCAGCCCCACCACAGAGAGGCCGGTTGGTTCCTCCTCACCTCTGTGCCGTCCCTTCCCGACCTGACCCCAGTGCAGGGGATAAGCTTCAGACAAGTCTTTCCATGTCCCTCTGCATGACAATAGACTTCCTCCCCTCTCCCATTCCACAGGCCCACCCACCCGGGACATCCACCTTTGTCATTAGCTCAGGAGAGGATGCAAGATGAGAATCTCTGCTATTGTGTGGGGAGACTCAGTTTCCCCGGTTTCCCCCATGGACACATGTTCTTCAGCTGGGTCTGATTTTCTCCAGACAAGCTGTCTTGGGAAGGATTTGGCCAGCCCTAAGAACCTGAAGGGAAAGGGCGGAGGGGGGTTCTCTCTCTGCCCCCGACAGCCCCGAGCTGGGTCGGTCCCTCAGACCTGGCCAGGGGCAGCCCATCCCCCGGCGCCCTTCCCCGGGGCATCCAAGGGCAGGCTCGGCGCCAGCCCCACCCCGCTCGCCACTGCCCGACCATCGTCCTCCCTCGGGGGGCCTGGGCAGGACAGGGACCCGGCTGTGGGAGGCCTCCAGATCTCAGGCCTGGCACACCGTTTACCAGGCTGCTTCCTCCTCTGACGGGGGCCCAGCACACGCCCCAGGAGACTTGGCAGCCGCCCCCAGGGCTCTATCCTCTGGAACTCGTCCCCTTGGAAGGGGCCTGGCCCAGGTGCCAGGTTCGGCTCGTCGGCCAGCCTCCTTTGGAGAAAGCAGGCAAGCCGAGCCAGGCTTGCAGTGGCCCTGGCGTGACACCTGCCACCTCAGGCAGAGGGCCTCCCGCGTGCCCTCCATGGCGGGTTTCTCCCCGGAGCCGTGGCCTGGGCACTAGGAAGGCCGGGCCTCCCCGACTCCCGGGAGGAGGGGCTAGCCCAGTTGCGCCCTGGCCCCCAAACCCTCTGGTGCCATCTGCCTGTCTCGGCACTTCTGACTCCACAGAGCCTTTCCTACATCTGGGCTGCCTGCCGTGGCAAAGTGCAGGCGTGGGGTGAGGCCATGGCTTTGTCTTTCCAGGAAAAAATGAGCCCCTGGCCGAAGCAGCAGGCCCAGGCAGAGCCTTGAGCTTGAAGCCCAGTAGGTCTGTGGCCCTCAGGGCCAGAGCAATGCTTTCAAGGCAGGGAAGCGGCCTGCAAGCTGAGTGGGAGTGGGGGAGGGGAGGGAGACAGCTGAAGCCGAGTCCAGAAGGGCGGCGATGGAAGAGCTGCAGCTGGGTCAGAGCCTGGAGGGAGGGCGGGGCCTTCACTGAGGACCCCCCCCCCAGGCCAGCCCTAGGCCCCGGCGGTCGCGCATGCGCCCTTGGCCTGTGCGGTGTGTGGGGGGTTGAACCCAAGCCCGCAGGGCTCCCGGAGCGGCCAGAGAAAGAAGGGCCCATGGAGAGGTAGGCGAGGTGGGCAGGGGGCGCCACCTTACTCTCCTCAGCTCCCTGAGGGAGAGAGAGAGAGACAGAGACAGAGAGAGAGATCCCTGACCTCTGAGTCTCTGCCTCCTGGCTGGTGCCAACTCACGCGCCATCCCACTTCCAGCCATCACCCCCACGCCTGCCCCGGGGCCAGCCCCACCACAGAGAGGCCGGTTGGTTCCTGCTCACCTCTGTGCCGTCCCTTCCCGACCTGACCCCAGTGCAGGGGATAAGCTTCAGACAAGTCTTTCCATGTCCCTCTGCATGACAATAGACTTCCTCCCCTCTCCCATTCCACAGGCCCCACCCACCCGGGACATCCACCTTTGTCATTAGCTCAGGAGAGGATGCAAGATGAGAATCTCTGCTATTGTGTGGGGAGACTCAGTTTCCCGGGTTTCCCCCATGGACACATGTTCTTCAGCTGGGTCTGATTTTCTCCAGACAAGCTGTCTTGGGAAGGATTTGGCCAGCCCTAAGAACCTGAAGGGAAAGGGCGGAGGGGGGTTCTCTCTCTGCCCCCGACAGCCCCGAGCTGGGTCGGTCCCTCAGACCTGGCCAGGGGCAGCCCATCCCCCGGCGCCCTTCCCCGGGGCATCCAAGGGCAGGCTCGGCGCCAGCCCCACCCCGCTCGCCACTGCCCGACCATCGTCCTCCCTCGGGGGGCCTGGGCAGGACAGGGACCCGGCTGTGGGAGGCCTCCAGATCTCAGGCCTGGCACACCGTTTACCAGGCTGCTTCCTCCTCTGACGGGGGCCCAGCACACGCCCCAGGAGACTTGGCAGCCGCCCCCAGGGCTCTATCCTCTGGAACTCGTCCCCTTGGAAGGGGCCTGGCCCAGGTGCCAGGTTCGGCTGGTCGGCCAGCCTCCTTTGGAGAAAGCAGGCAAGCCGAGCCAGGCTTGCAGTGGCCCTGGCGTGACACCTGCCACCTCAGGCAGAGGGCCTCCCGCGTGCCCTCCATGGCGGGTTTCTCCCCGGAGCCGTGGCCTGGGCACTAGGAAGGCCGGGCCTCCCCGACTCCCGGGAGGAGGGGCTAGCCCAGTTGCGCCCTGGCCCCCAAACCCTCTGGTGCCATCTGCCTGTCTCGGCACTTCTGACTCCACAGAGCCTTTCCTACATCTGGGCTGCCTGCCGTGGCAAAGTGCAGGCGTGGGGTGAGGCCATGGCTTTGTCTTTCCAGGAAAAAATGAGCCCCTGGCCGAAGCAGCAGGCCCAGGCAGAGCCTTGAGCTTGAAGCCCAGTAGGTCTGTGGCCCTCAGGGCCAGAGCAATGCTTTCAAGGCAGGGAAGCGGCCTGCAAGCTGAGTGGGAGTGGGGGAGGGGAGGGAGACAGCTGAAGCCGAGTCCAGAAGGGCGGCGATGGAAGAGCTGCAGCTGGGTCAGAGCCTGGAGGGAGGGCGGGGCCTTCACTGAGGACCCCCCCCCCAGGCCAGCCCTAGGCCCCGGCGGTCGCGCATGCGCCCTTGGCCTGTGCGGTGTGTGGGGGGTTGAACCCAAGCCCGCAGGGCTCCCGGAGCGGCCAGAGAAAGAAGGGCCCATGGAGAGGTAGGCGAGGTGGGCAGGGGGCGCCACCTTACTCTCCTCAGCTCCCTGAGGGAGAGAGAGAGAGACAGAGACAGAGAGAGAGATCCCTGACCTCTGAGTCTCTGCCTCCACCGCTGGCTGGTGCCAACTCACGCGCCATCCCACTTCCAGCCATCACCCCCACGCCTGCCCCGGGGCCAGCCCCACCACAGAGAGGCTGGTTGGTTCCTGCTCACCTCTGTGCCTTCCCTTCCCGACCTGACCCCAGTGCAGGGGATAAGCTTCAGACAAGTCTTTCCATGTCCCTCTGCATGACAATAGACTTCCTCCCCTCTCCCATTCCACAGGCCCACCCACCCGGGACATCCACCTTTGTCATTAGCTCAGGAGAGGATGCAAGATGAGAATCTCTGCTATTGTGTGGGGAGACTCAGTTTCCCGGGTTTCCCCCATGGACACATGTTCTTCAGCTGGGTCTGATTTTCTCCAGACAAGCTGTCTTGGGAAGGATTTGGCCAGCCCTAAGAACCTGAAGGGAAAGGGCGGAGGGGGGTTCTCTCTCTGCCCCCGACAGCCCCGAGCTGGGTCGGTCCCTCAGACCTGGCCAGGGGCAGCCCATCCCCCGGCGCCCTTCCCCGGGGCATCCAAGGGCAGGCTCGGCGCCAGCCCCACCCCGCTCGCCACTGCCCGACCATCGTCCTCCCTCGGGGGGCCTGGGCAGGACAGGGACCCGGCTGTGGGAGGCCTCCAGATCTCAGGCCTGGCACACCGTTTACCAGGCTGCTTCCTCCTCTGACGGGGGCCCAGCACACGCCCCAGGAGACTTGGCAGCCGCCCCCAGGGCTCTAGCCTCTGGAACTCGTCCCCTTGGAAGGGGCCTGGCCCAGGTGCCAGGTTCGGCTGGTCGGCCAGCCTCCTTTGGAGAAAGCAGGCAAGCCGAGCCAGGCTTGCAGTGGCCCTGGCGTGACACCTGCCACCTCAGGCAGAGGGCCTCCCGCGTGCCCTCCATGGCGGGTTTCTCCCCGGAGCCGTGGCCTGGGCACTAGGAAGGCCGGGCCTCCCCGACTCCCGGGAGGAGGGGCTAGCCCAGTTGCGCCCTGGCCCCCAAACCCTCTGGTGCCATCTGCCTGTCTCGGCACTTCTGACTCCACAGAGCCTTTCCTACATCTGGGCTGCCTGCCGTGGCAAAGTGCAGGCATGGAGTGAGGCCATGGCTTTGTCTTTCCAGGAAAAAATGAGCCCCTGGCCGAAGCAGCAGGCCCAGGCAGAGCCTTGAGCTTGAAGCCCAGTAGGTCTGTGGCCCTCAGGGCCAGAGCAATGCTTTCAAGGCAGGGAAGCGGCCTGCAAGCTGAGTGGGAGTGGGGGAGGGGAGGGAGACAGCTGAAGCCGAGTCCAGAAGGGCGGCGATGGAAGAGCTGCAGCTGGGTCAGAGCCTGGAGGGAGGGCGGGGCCTTCACTGAGGACCCCCCCCCCCCCGAGGCCAGCCCTAGGCCCCGGCGGTCGCGCATGCGCCCTTGGCCTGTGCGGTGTGTGGGGGGTTGAACCCAAGCCCGCAGGGCTCCCGGAGCGGCCAGAGAAAGAAGGGCCCATGGAGAGGTAGGCGAGGTGGGCAGGGGGCGCCACCTTACTCTCCTCAGCTCCCTGAGGGAGAGAGAGAGAGACAGAGACAGAGAGAGAGATCCCTGACCTCTGAGTCTCTGCCTCCACCGCTGGCTGGTGCCAACTCACGCGCCATCCCACTTCCAGCCATCACCCCCACGCCTGCCCCGGGGCCAGCCCCACCACAGAGAGGCCGGTTGGTTCCTGCTCACCTCTGTGCCGTCCCTTCCCGACCTGACCCCAGTGCAGGGGATAAGCTTCAGACAAGTCTTTCCATGTCCCTCTGCATGACAATAGACTTCCTCCCCTCTCCCATTCCACAGGCCCACCCACCCGGGACATCCACCTTTGTCATTAGCTCAGGAGAGGATGCAAGATGAGAATCTCTGCTATTGTGTGGGGAGACTCAGTTTCCCGGGTTTCCCCCATGGACACATGTTCTTCAGCTGGGTCTGATTTTCTCCAGACAAGCTGTCTTGGGAAGGATTTGGCCAGCCCTAAGAACCTGAAGGGAAAGGGCGGAGGGGGGTTCTCTCTCTGCCCCCGACAGCCCCGAGCTGGGTCGGTCCCTCAGACCTGGCCAGGGGCAGCCCATCCCCCGGCGCCCTTCCCCGGGGCATCCAAGGGCAGGCTCGGCGCCAGCCCCACCCCGCTCGCCACTGCCCGACCATCGTCCTCCCTCGGGGGGCCTGGGCAGGACAGGGACCCGGCTGTGGGAGGCCTCCAGATCTCAGGCCTGGCACACCGTTTACCAGGCTGCTTCCTCCTCTGACGGGGGCCCAGCACACGCCCCAGGAGACTTGGCAGCCGCCCCCAGGGCTCTAGCCTCTGGAACTCGTCCCCTTGGAAGGGGCCTGGCCCAGGTGCCAGGTTCGGCTGGTCGGCCAGCCTCCTTTGGAGAAAGCAGGCAAGCCGAGCCAGGCTTGCAGTGGCCCTGGAGTGACACCTGCCACCTCAGGCAGAGGGCCTCCCGCGTGCCCTCCATGGCGGGTTTCTCCCCGGAGCCGTGGCCTGGGCACTAGGAAGGCCGGGCCTCCCCGACTCCCGGGAGGAGGGGCTAGCCCAGTTGCGCCCTGGCCCCCAAACCCTCTGGTGCCATCTGCCTGTCTCGGCACTTCTGACTCCACAGAGCCTTTCCTACATCTGGGCTGCCTGCCGTGGCAAAGTGCAGGCGTGGGGTGAGGCCATGGCTTTGTCTTTCCAGGAAAAAATGAGCCCCTGGCCGAAGCAGCAGGCCCAGGCAGAGCCTTGAGCTTGAAGCCCAGTAGGTCTGTGGCCCTCAGGGCCAGAGCAATGCTTTCAAGGCAGGGAAGCGGCCTGCAAGCTGAGTGGGAGTGGGGGAGGGGAGGGAGACAGCTGAAGCCGAGTCCAGAAGGGCGGCGATGGAAGAGCTGCAGCTGGGTCAGAGCCTGGAGGGAGGGCGGGGCCTTCACTGAGGACCCCCCCCCCCCAGGCCAGCCCTAGGCCCCGGCGGTCGCGCATGCGCCCTTGGCCTGTGCGGTGTGTGGGGGGTTGAACCCAAGCCCGCAGGGCTCCCGGAGCGGCCAGAGAAAGAAGGGCCCATGGAGAGGTAGGCGAGGTGGGCAGGGGGCGCCACCTTACTCTCCTCAGCTCCCTGAGGGAGAGAGAGAGAGACAGAGACAGAGAGAGAGATCCCTGACCTCTGAGTCTCTGCCTCCACCGCTGGCTGGTGCCAACTCACGCGCCATCCCACTTCCAGCCATCACCCCCACGCCTGCCCCGGGGCCAGCCCCACCACAGAGAGGCCGGTTGGTTCCTCCTCACCTCTGTGCCGTCCCTTCCCGACCTGACCCCAGTGCAGGGGATAAGCTTCAGACAAGTCTTTCCATGTCCCTCTGCATGACAATAGACTTCCTCCCCTCTCCCATTCCACAGGCCCACCCACCCGGGACATCCACCTTTGTCATTAGCTCAGGAGAGGATGCAAGATGAGAATCTCTGATATTGTGTGGGGAGACTCAGTTTCCCGGGTTTCCCCCATGGACACATGTTCTTCAGCTGGGTCTGATTTTCTCCAGACAAGCTGTCTTGGGAAGGATTTGGCCAGCCCTAAGAACCTGAAGGGAAAGGGCGGAGGGGGGTTCTCTCTCTGCCCCCGACAGCCCCGAGCTGGGTCGGTCCCTCAGACCTGGCCAGGGGCAGCCCATCCCCCGGCGCCCTTCCCCGGGGCATCCAAGGGCAGGCTCGGCGCCAGCCCCACCCCGCTCGCCACTGCCCGACCATCGTCCTCCCTCGGGGGGCCTGGGCAGGACAGGGACCCGGCTGTGGGAGGCCTCCAGATCTCAGGCCTGGCACACCGTTTACCAGGCTGCTTCCTCCTCTGACGGGGGCCCAGCACACGCCCCAGGAGACTTGGCAGCCGCCCCCAGGGCTCTATCCTCTGGAACTCGTCCCCTTGGAAGGGGCCTGGCCCAGGTGCCAGGTTCGGCTGGTCGGCCAGCCTCCTTTGGAGAAAGCAGGCAAGCCGAGCCAGGCTTGCAGTGGCCCTGGCGTGACACCTGCCACCTCAGGCAGAGGGCCTCCCGCGTGCCCTCCATGGCGGGTTTCTCCCCGGAGCCGTGGCCTGGGCACTAGGAAGGCCGGGCCTCCCCGACTCCCGGGAGGAGGGGCTAGCCCAGTTGCGCCCTGGCCCCCAAACCCTCTGGTGCCATCTGCCTGTCTCGGCACTTCTGACTCCACAGAGCCTTTCCTACATCTGGGCTGCCTGCCGTGGCAAAGTGCAGGCGTGGGGTGAGGCCATGGCTTTGTCTTTCCAGGAAAAAATGAGCCCCTGGCCGAAGCAGCAGGCCCAGGCAGAGCCTTGAGCTTGAAGCCCAGTAGGTCTGTGGCCCTCAGGGCCAGAGCAATGCTTTCAAGGCAGGGAAGCGGCCTGCAAGCTGAGTGGGAGTGGGGGAGGGGAGGGAGACAGCTGAAGCCGAGTCCAGAAGGGCGGCGATGGAAGAGCTGCAGCTGGGTCAGAGCCTGGAGGGAGGGCGGGGCCTTCACTGAGGACCCCCCCCCCCGAGGCCAGCCCTAGGCCCCGGCGGTCGCGCATGCGCCCTTGGCCTGTGCGGTGTGTGGGGGGTTGAACCCAAGCCCGCAGGGCTCCCGGAGCGGCCAGAGAAAGAAGGGCCCATGGAGAGGTAGGCGAGGTGGGCAGGGGGCGCCACCTTACTCTCCTCAGCTCCCTGAGGGAGAGAGAGAGAGACAGAGACAGAGAGAGAGATCCCTGACCTCTGAGTCTCTGCCTCCACCGCTGGCTGGTGCCAACTCACGCGCCATCCCACTTCCAGCCATCACCCCCACGCCTGCCCCGGGGCCAGCCCCACCACAGAGAGGCCGGTTGGTTCCTGCTCACCTCTGTGCCTTCCCTTCCCGACCAGACCCCAGTGCAGGGGATAAGCTTCAGACAAGTCTTTCCATGTCCCTCTGCATGACAATAGACTTCCTCCCCTCTCCCATTCCACAGGCCCACCCACCCGGGACATCCACCTTTGTCATTAGCTCAGGAGAGGATGCAAGATGAGAATCTCTGCTATTGTGTGGGGAGACTCAGTTTCCCGGGTTTCCCCCATGGACACATGTTCTTCAGCTGGGTCTGATTTTCTCCAGACAAGCTGTCTTGGGAAGGATTTGGCCAGCCCTAAGAACCTGAAGGGAAAGGGCGGAGGGGGGTTCTCTCTCTGCCCCCGACTGCCCCGAGCTGGGTCGGTCCCTCAGACCTGGCCAGGGGCAGCCCATCCCCCGGCGCCCTTCCCCGGGGCATCCAAGGGCAGGCTCGGCGCCAGCCCCACCCCGCTCGCCACTGCCCGACCATCGTCCTCCCTCGGGGGGCCTGGGCAGGACAGGGACCCGGCTGTGGGAGGCCTCCAGATCTCAGGCCTGGCACACCGTTTACCAGGCTGCTTCCTCCTCTGACGGGGGCCCAGCACACGCCCCAGGAGACTTGGCAGCCGCCCCCAGGGCTCTATCCTCTGGAACTCGTCCCCTTGGAAGGGGCCTGGCCCAGGTGCCAGGTTCGGCTGGTCGGCCAGCCTCCTTTGGAGAAAGCAGGCAAGCCGAGCCAGGCTTGCAGTGGCCCTGGCGTGACACCTGCCACCTCAGGCAGAGGGCCTCCCGCGTGCCCTCCATGGCGGGTTTCTCCCCGGAGCCGTGGCCTGGGCACTAGGAAGGCCGGGCCTCCCCGACTCCCGGGAGGAGGGGCTAGCCCAGTTGCGCCCTGGCCCCCAAACCCTCTGGTGCCATCTGCCTGTCTCGGCACTTCTGACTCCACAGAGCCTTTCCTACATCTGGGCTGCCTGCCGTGGCAAAGTGCAGGCGTGGGGTGAGGCCATGGCTTTGTCTTTCCAGGAAAAAATGAGCCCCTGGCCGAAGCAGCAGGCCCAGGCAGAGCCTTGAGCTTGAAGCCCAGTAGGTCTGTGGCCCTCAGGGCCAGAGCAATGCTTTCAAGGCAGGGAAGCGGCCTGCAAGCTGAGTGGGAGTGGGGGAGGGGAGGGAGACAGCTGAAGCCGAGTCCAGAAGGGCGGCGATGGAAGAGCTGCAGCTGGGTCAGAGCCTGGAGGGAGGGCGGGGCCTTCACTGAGGACCCCCCCCCAGGCCAGCCCTAGGCCCCGGCGGTCGCGCATGCGCCCTTGGCCTGTGCGGTGTGTGGGGGGTTGAACCCAAGCCCGCAGGGCTCCCGGAGCGGCCAGAGAAAGAAGGGCCCATGGAGAGGTAGGCGAGGTGGGCAGGGGGCGCCACCTTACTCTCCTCAGCTCCCTGAGGGAGAGAGAGAGAGACAGAGACAGAGAGAGAGATCCCTGACCTCTGAGTCTCTGCCTCCACCGCTGGCTGGTGCCAACTCACGCGCCATCCCACTTCCAGCCATCACCCCCACGCCTGCCCCGGGGCCAGCCCCACCACAGAGAGGCCGGTTGGTTCCTGCTCACCTCTGTGCCGTCCCTTCCCGACCTGACCCCAGTGCAGGGGATAAGCTTCAGACAAGTCTTTCCATGTCCCTCTGCATGACAATAGACTTCCTCCCCTCTCCCATTCCACAGGCCCACCCACCCGGGACATCCACCTTTGTCATTAGCTCAGGAGAGGATGCAAGATGAGAATCTCTGCTATTGTGTGGGGAGACTCAGTTTCCCGGGTTTCCCCCATGGACACATGTTCTTCAGCTGGGTCTGATTTTCTCCAGACAAGCTGTCTTGGGAAGGATTTGGCCAGCCCTAAGAACCTGAAGGGAAAGGGCGGAGGGGGGTTCTCTCTCTGCCCCCGACAGCCCCGAGCTGGGTCGGTCCCTCAGACCTGGCCAGGGGCAGCCCATCCCCCGGCGCCCTTCCCCGGGGCATCCAAGGGCAGGCTCGGCGCCAGCCCCACCCCGCTCGCCACTGCCCGACCATCGTCCTCCCTCGGGGGGCCTGGGCAGGACAGGGACCCGGCTGTGGGAGGCCTCCAGATCTCAGGCCTGGCACACCGTTTACCAGGCTGCTTCCTCCTCTGACGGGGGCCCAGCACACGCCCCAGGAGACTTGGCAGCCGCCCCCAGGGCTCTATCCTCTGGAACTCGTCCCCTTGGAAGGGGCCTGGCCCAGGTGCCAGGTTCGGCTGGTCGGCCAGCCTCCTTTGGAGAAAGCAGGCAAGCCGAGCCAGGCTTGCAGTGGCCCTGGCGTGACACCTGCCACCTCAGGCAGAGGGCCTCCCGCGTGCCCTCCATGGCGGGTTTCTCCCCGGAGCCGTGGCCTGGGCACTAGGAAGGCCGGGCCTCCCCGACTCCCGGGAGGAGGGGCTAGCCCAGTTGCGCCCTGGCCCCCAAACCCTCTGGTTGCCATCTGCCTGTCTCGGCACTTCTGACTCCACAGAGCCTTTCCTACATCTGGGCTGCCTGCCGTGGCAAAGTGCAGGCGTGGGGTGAGGCCATGGCTTTGTCTTTCCAGGAAAAAATGAGACCCTGGCCGAAGCAGCAGGCCCAGGCAGAGCCTTGAGCTTGAAGCCCAGTAGGTCTGTGGCCCTCAGGGCCAGAGCAATGCTTTCAAGGCAGGGAAGCGGCCTGCAAGCTGAGTGGGAGTGGGGGAGGGGAGGGAGACAGCTGAAGCCGAGTCCAGAAGGGCGGCGATGGAAGAGCTGCAGCTGGGTCAGAGCCTGGAGGGAGGGCGGGGCCTTCACTGAGGACCCCCCCCCCCCCGAGGCCAGCCCTAGGCCCCGGCGGTCGCCGCATGCGCCCTTGGCCTGTGCGGTGTGTGGGGGGTTGAACCCAAGCCCGCAGGGCTCCCGGAGCGGCCAGAGAAAGAAGGGCCCATGGAGAGGTAGGCGAGCTGGGCAGGGGGCGCACCTTACTCTCCTCAGCTCCCTGAGGGAGAGAGAGAGAGACAGAGACAGAGAGAGAGATCCCTGACCTCTGAGTCTCTGCCTCCACCGCTGGCTGGTGCCAACTCACGCGCCATCCCACTTCCAGCCATCACCCCCACGCCTGCCCCGGGGCCAGCCCCACCACAGAGAGGCCGGTTGGTTCCTGCTCACCTCTGTGCCGTCCCTTCCCGACCTGACCCCAGTGCAGGGGATAAGCTTCAGACAAGTCTTTCCATGTCCCTCTGCATGACAATAGACTTCCTCCCCTCTCCCATTCCACAGGCCCACCCACCCGGGACATCCACCTTTGTCATTAGCTCAGGAGAGGATGCAAGATGAGAATCTCTGCTATTGTGTGGGAGACTCAGTTTCCCGGGTTTCCCCCATGGACACATGTTCTTCAGCTGGGTCTGATTTTCTCCAGACAAGCTGTCTTGGGAAGGATTTGGCCAGCCCTAAGAACCTGAAGGGAAAGGGCGGAGGGGGGTTCTCTCTCTGCCCCCGACAGCCCCGAGCTGGGTCGGTCCCTCAGACCTGGCCAGGGGCAGCCCATCCCCCGGCGCCCTTCCCCGGGGCATCCAAGGGCAGGCTCGGCGCCAGCCCCACCCCGCTCGCCACTGCCCGACCATCGTCCTCCCCTCGGGGGGCCTGGGCAGGACAGGGACCCGGCTGTGGGAGGCCTCCAGATCTCAGGCCTGGCACACCGTTTACCAGCTGCTTCCTCCTCTGACGGGGGCCCAGCACACGCCCCAGGAGACTTGGCAGCCGCCCCCAGGGCTCTATCCTCTGGAACTCGTCCCCTTGGAAGGGGCCTGGCCCAGGTGCCAGGTTCGGCTGGTCGGCCAGCCTCCTTTGGAGAAAGCAGGCAAGCCGAGCCAGGCTTGCAGTGGCCCTGGCGTGACACCTGCCACCTCAGGCAGAGGGCCTCCCGCGTGCCCTCCATGGCGGGTTTCTCCCCGGAGCCGTGGCCTGGGCACTAGGGAAGGCCGGGCCTCCCCGACTCCCGGGAGGAGGGGCTAGACCAGTTGCGCCCTGGCCCCCAAACCCTCTGGTGCCATCTGCCTGTCTCGGCACTTCTGACTCCACAGAGCCTTTCTACATCTGGGCTGCCTGCCGTGGCAAAGTGCAGGCGTGGGGTGAGGCCATGGCTTTGTCTTTCCAGGAAAAAATGAGCCCCTGGCCGAAGCAGCAGGCCCAGGCAGAGCCTTGAGCTTGAAGCCCAGTAGGTCTGTGGCCCTCAGGGCCAGACCAATGCTTTCAAGGCAGGGAAGCGGCCTGCAAGCTGAGTGGGAGTGGGGGAGGGGAGGGAGACAGCTGAAGCCGAGTCCAGAAGGGCGGCGATGGAAGAGCTGCAGCTGGGTCAGAGCCTGGAGGGAGGGCGGGGCCTTCACTGAGGACCCCCCCCCCCCCCGAGGCCAGCCCTAGGCCCCGGCGGTCGCGCATGCGCCCTTGGCCTGTGCGGTGTGTGGGGGGTTGAACCCAAGCCCGCAGGGCTCCCGGAGCGGCCAGAGAAAGAAGGGCCCATGGAGAGGTAGGCGAGGTGGGCAGGGGGCGCCACCTTACTCTCCTCAGCTCCCTGAGGGAGAGAGAGAGAGACAGAGACAGAGAGAGAGATCCCTGACCTCTGAGTCTCTGCCTCCACCGCTGGCTGGTGCCAACTCACGCGCCATCCCACTTCCAGCCATCACCCCCCACGCCTGCCCCGGGGCCAGCCCCACCACAGAGAGGCCGGTTGGTTCCTGCTCACCTCTGTGCCGTCCCTTCCCGACCTGACCCCAGTGCAGGGGATAAGCTTCAGACAAGTCTTTCCATGTCCCTCTGCATGACAATAGACTTCCTCCCCTCTCCCATTCCACAGGCCCACCCACCCGGGACATCCACCTTTGTCATTAGCTCAGGAGAGGATGCAAGATGAGAATCTCTGCTATTGTGTGGGGAGACTCAGTTTCCCGGGTTTCCCCCATGGACACATGTTCTTCAGCTGGGTCTGATTTTCTCCAGACAAGCTGTCTTGGGAAGGATTTGGCCAGCCCTAAGAACCTGAAGGGAAAGGGCGGAGGGGGGTTCTCTCTCTGCCCCCGACAGCCCCGAGCTGGGTCGGTCCCTCAGACCTGGCCAGGGGCAGCCCATCCCCCGGCGCCCTTCCCCGGGGCATCCAAGGGCAGGCTCGGCGCCAGCCCCACCCCGCTCGCCACTGCCCGACCATCGTCCTCCCTCGGGGGGCCTGGGCAGGACAGGGACCCGGCTGTGGGAGGCCTCCAGATCTCAGGCCTGGCACACCGTTTACCAGGCTGCTTCCTCCTCTGACGGGGGCCCAGCACACGCCCCAGGAGACTTGGCAGCCGCCCCCAGGGCTCTAGCCTCTGGAACTCGTCCCCTTGGAAGGGGCCTGGCCCAGGTGCCAGGTTCGGCTGGTCGGCCAGCCTCCTTTGGAGAAAGCAGGCAAGCCGAGCCAGGCTTGCAGTGGCCCTGGAGTGACACCTGCCACCTCAGGCAGAGGGCCTCCCGCGTGCCCTCCATGGCGGGTTTCTCCCCGGAGCCGTGGCCTGGGCACTAGGAAGGCCGGGCCTCCCCGACTCCCGGGAGGAGGGGCTAGCCCAGTTGCGCCCTGGCCCCCAAACCCTCTGGTGCCATCTGCCTGTCTCGGCACTTCTGACTCCACAGAGCCTTTCCTACATCTGGGCTGCCTGCCGTGGCAAAGTGCAGGCGTGGGGTGAGGCCATGGCTTTGTCTTTCCAGGAAAAAATGAGCCCCTGGCCGAAGCAGCAGGCCCAGGCAGAGCCTTGAGCTTGAAGCCCAGTAGGTCTGTGGCCCTCAGGGCCAGAGCAATGCTTTCAAGGCAGGGAAGCGGCCTGCAAGCTGAGTGGGAGTGGGGGAGGGGAGGGAGACAGCTGAAGCCGAGTCCAGAAGGGCGGCGATGGAAGAGCTGCAGCTGGGTCAGAGCCTGGAGGGAGGGCGGGGCCTTCACTGAGGACCCCCCCCCCCAGGCCAGCCCTAGGCCCCGGCGGTCGCGCATGCGCCCTTGGCCTGTGCGGTGTGTGGGGGGTTGAACCCAAGCCCGCAGGGCTCCCGGAGCGGCCAGAGAAAGAAGGGCCCATGGAGAGGTAGGCGAGGTGGGCAGGGGGCGCCACCTTACTCTCCTCAGCTCCCTGAGGGAGAGAGAGAGAGACAGAGACAGAGAGAGAGATCCCTGACCTCTGAGTCTCTGCCTCCACCGCTGGCTGGTGCCAACTCACGCGCCATCCCACTTCCAGCCATCACCCCCACGCCTGCCCCGGGGCCAGCCCCACCACAGAGAGGCCGGTTGGTTCCTCCTCACCTCTGTGCCGTCCCTTCCCGACCTGACCCCAGTGCAGGGGATAAGCTTCAGACAAGTCTTTCCATGTCCCTCTGCATGACAATAGACTTCCTCCCCTCTCCCATTCCACAGGCCCACCCACCCGGGACATCCACCTTTGTCATTAGCTCAGGAGAGGATGCAAGATGAGAATCTCTGATATTGTGTGGGGAGACTCAGTTTCCCGGGTTTCCCCCATGGACACATGTTCTTCAGCTGGGTCTGATTTTCTCCAGACAAGCTGTCTTGGGAAGGATTTGGCCAGCCCTAAGAACCTGAAGGGAAAGGGCGGAGGGGGGTTCTCTCTCTGCCCCCGACAGCCCCGAGCTGGGTCGGTCCCTCAGACCTGGCCAGGGGCAGCCCATCCCCCGGCGCCCTTCCCCGGGGCATCCAAGGGCAGGCTCGGCGCCAGCCCCACCCCGCTCGCCACTGCCCGACCATCGTCCTCCCTCGGGGGGCCTGGGCAGGACAGGGACCCGGCTGTGGGAGGCCTCCAGATCTCAGGCCTGGCACACCGTTTACCAGGCTGCTTCCTCCTCTGACGGGGGCCCAGCACACGCCCCAGGAGACTTGGCAGCCGCCCCCAGGGCTCTATCCTCTGGAACTCGTCCCCTTGGAAGGGGCCTGGCCCAGGTGCCAGGTTCGGCTGGTCGGCCAGCCTCCTTTGGAGAAAGCAGGCAAGCCGAGCCAGGCTTGCAGTGGCCCTGGCGTGACACCTGCCACCTCAGGCAGAGGGCCTCCCGCGTGCCCTCCATGGCGGGTTTCTCCCCGGAGCCGTGGCCTGGGCACTAGGAAGGCCGGGCCTCCCCGACTCCCGGGAGGAGGGGCTAGCCCAGTTGCGCCCTGGCCCCCAAACCCTCTGGTGCCATCTGCCTGTCTCGGCACTTCTGACTCCACAGAGCCTTTCCTACATCTGGGCTGCCTGCCGTGGCAAAGTGCAGGCGTGGGGTGAGGCCATGGCTTTGTCTTTCCAGGAAAAAATGAGCCCCTGGCCGAAGCAGCAGGCCCAGGCAGAGCCTTGAGCTTGAAGCCCAGTAGGTCTGTGGCCCTCAGGGCCAGAGCAATGCTTTCAAGGCAGGGAAGCGGCCTGCAAGCTGAGTGGGAGTGGGGGAGGGGAGGGAGACAGCTGAAGCCGAGTCCAGAAGGGCGGCGATGGAAGAGCTGCAGCTGGGTCAGAGCCTGGAGGGAGGGCGGGGCCTTCACTGAGGACCCCCCCCCCCGAGGCCAGCCCTAGGCCCCGGCGGTCGCGCATGCGCCCTTGGCCTGTGCGGTGTGTGGGGGGTTGAACCCAAGCCCGCAGGGCTCCCGGAGCGGCCAGAGAAAGAAGGGCCCATGGAGAGGTAGGCGAGGTGGGCAGGGGGCGCCACCTTACTCTCCTCAGCTCCCTGAGGGAGAGAGAGAGAGACAGAGACAGAGAGAGAGATCCCTGACCTCTGAGTCTCTGCCTCCACCGCTGGCTGGTGCCAACTCACGCGCCATCCCACTTCCAGCCATCACCCCCACGCCTGCCCCGGGGCCAGCCCCACCACAGAGAGGCCGGTTGGTTCCTGCTCACCTCTGTGCCTTCCCTTCCCGACCAGACCCCAGTGCAGGGGATAAGCTTCAGACAAGTCTTTCCATGTCCCTCTGCATGACAATAGACTTCCTCCCCTCTCCCATTCCACAGGCCCACCCACCCGGGACATCCACCTTTGTCATTAGCTCAGGAGAGGATGCAAGATGAGAATCTCTGCTATTGTGTGGGGAGACTCAGTTTCCCGGGTTTCCCCCATGGACACATGTTCTTCAGCTGGGTCTGATTTTCTCCAGACAAGCTGTCTTGGGAAGGATTTGGCCAGCCCTAAGAACCTGAAGGGAAAGGGCGGAGGGGGGTTCTCTCTCTGCCCCCGACTGCCCCGAGCTGGGTCGGTCCCTCAGACCTGGCCAGGGGCAGCCCATCCCCCGGCGCCCTTCCCCGGGGCATCCAAGGGCAGGCTCGGCGCCAGCCCCACCCCGCTCGCCACTGCCCGACCATCGTCCTCCCTCGGGGGGCCTGGGCAGGACAGGGACCCGGCTGTGGGAGGCCTCCAGATCTCAGGCCTGGCACACCGTTTACCAGGCTGCTTCCTCCTCTGACGGGGGCCCAGCACACGCCCCAGGAGACTTGGCAGCCGCCCCCAGGGCTCTATCCTCTGGAACTCGTCCCCTTGGAAGGGGCCTGGCCCAGGTGCCAGGTTCGGCTGGTCGGCCAGCCTCCTTTGGAGAAAGCAGGCAAGCCGAGCCAGGCTTGCAGTGGCCCTGGCGTGACACCTGCCACCTCAGGCAGAGGGCCTCCCGCGTGCCCTCCATGGCGGGTTTCTCCCCGGAGCCGTGGCCTGGGCACTAGGAAGGCCGGGCCTCCCCGACTCCCGGGAGGAGGGGCTAGCCCAGTTGCGCCCTGGCCCCCAAACCCTCTGGTGCCATCTGCCTGTCTCGGCACTTCTGACTCCACAGAGCCTTTCCTACATCTGGGCTGCCTGCCGTGGCAAAGTGCAGGCGTGGGGTGAGGCCATGGCTTTGTCTTTCCAGGAAAAAATGAGCCCCTGGCCGAAGCAGCAGGCCCAGGCAGAGCCTTGAGCTTGAAGCCCAGTAGGTCTGTGGCCCTCAGGGCCAGAGCAATGCTTTCAAGGCAGGGAAGCGGCCTGCAAGCTGAGTGGGAGTGGGGGAGGGGAGGGAGACAGCTGAAGCCGAGTCCAGAAGGGCGGCGATGGAAGAGCTGCAGCTGGGTCAGAGCCTGGAGGGAGGGCGGGGCCTTCACTGAGGACCCCCCCCCAGGCCAGCCCTAGGCCCCGGCGGTCGCGCATGCGCCCTTGGCCTGTGCGGTGTGTGGGGGGTTGAACCCAAGCCCGCAGGGCTCCCGGAGCGGCCAGAGAAAGAAGGGCCCATGGAGAGGTAGGCGAGGTGGGCAGGGGGCGCCACCTTACTCTCCTCAGCTCCCTGAGGGAGAGAGAGAGAGACAGAGACAGAGAGAGAGATCCCTGACCTCTGAGTCTCTGCCTCCACCGCTGGCTGGTGCCAACTCACGCGCCATCCCACTTCCAGCCATCACCCCCACGCCTGCCCCGGGGCCAGCCCCACCACAGAGAGGCCGGTTGGTTCCTGCTCACCTCTGTGCCGTCCCTTCCCGACCTGACCCCAGTGCAGGGGATAAGCTTCAGACAAGTCTTTCCATGTCCCTCTGCATGACAATAGACTTCCTCCCCTCTCCCATTCCACAGGCCCACCCACCCGGGACATCCACCTTTGTCATTAGCTCAGGAGAGGATGCAAGATGAGAATCTCTGCTATTGTGTGGGGAGACTCAGTTTCCCGGGTTTCCCCCATGGACACATGTTCTTCAGCTGGGTCTGATTTTCTCCAGACAAGCTGTCTTGGGAAGGATTTGGCCAGCCCTAAGAACCTGAAGGGAAAGGGCGGAGGGGGGTTCTCTCTCTGCCCCCGACAGCCCCGAGCTGGGTCGGTCCCTCAGACCTGGCCAGGGGCAGCCCATCCCCCGGCGCCCTTCCCCGGGGCATCCAAGGGCAGGCTCGGCGCCAGCCCCACCCCGCTCGCCACTGCCCGACCATCGTCCTCCCTCGGGGGGCCTGGGCAGGACAGGGACCCGGCTGTGGGAGGCCTCCAGATCTCAGGCCTGGCACACCGTTTACCAGGCTGCTTCCTCCTCTGACGGGGGCCCAGCACACGCCCCAGGAGACTTGGCAGCCGCCCCCAGGGCTCTATCCTCTGGAACTCGTCCCCTTGGAAGGGGCCTGGCCCAGGTGCCAGGTTCGGCTGGTCGGCCAGCCTCCTTTGGAGAAAGCAGGCAAGCCGAGCCAGGCTTGCAGTGGCCCTGGCGTGACACCTGCCACCTCAGGCAGAGGGCCTCCCGCGTGCCCTCCATGGCGGGTTTCTCCCCGGAGCCGTGGCCTGGGCACTAGGAAGGCCGGGCCTCCCCGACTCCCGGGAGGAGGGGCTAGCCCAGTTGCGCCCTGGCCCCCAAACCCTCTGGTGCCATCTGCCTGTCTCGGCACTTCTGACTCCACAGAGCCTTTCCTACATCTGGGCTGCCTGCCGTGGCAAAGTGCAGGCGTGGGGTGAGGCCATGGCTTTGTCTTTCCAGGAAAAAATGAGACCCTGGCCGAAGCAGCAGGCCCAGGCAGAGCCTTGAGCTTGAAGCCCAGTAGGTCTGTGGCCCTCAGGGCCAGAGCAATGCTTTCAAGGCAGGGAAGCGGCCTGCAAGCTGAGTGGGAGTGGGGGAGGGGAGGGAGACAGCTGAAGCCGAGTCCAGAAGGGCGGCGATGGAAGAGCTGCAGCTGGGTCAGAGCCTGGAGGGAGGGCGGGGCCTTCACTGAGGACCCCCCCCCCCCGAGGCCAGCCCTAGGCCCCGGCGGTCGCGCATGCGCCCTTGGCCTGTGCGGTGTGTGGGGGGTTGAACCCAAGCCCGCAGGGCTCCCGGAGCGGCCAGAGAAAGAAGGGCCCATGGAGAGGTAGGCGAGCTGGGCAGGGGGCGCCACCTTACTCTCCTCAGCTCCCTGAGGGAGAGAGAGAGAGACAGAGACAGAGAGAGAGATCCCTGACCTCTGAGTCTCTGCCTCCACCGCTGGCTGGTGCCAACTCACGCGCCATCCCACTTCCAGCCATCACCCCCACGCCTGCCCCGGGGCCAGCCCCACCACAGAGAGGCCGGTTGGTTCCTGCTCACCTCTGTGCCGTCCCTTCCCGACCTGACCCCAGTGCAGGGGATAAGCTTCAGACAAGTCTTTCCATGTCCCTCTGCATGACAATAGACTTCCTCCCCTCTCCCATTCCACAGGCCCACCCACCCGGGACATCCACCTTTGTCATTAGCTCAGGAGAGGATGCAAGATGAGAATCTCTGCTATTGTGTGGGGAGACTCAGTTTCCCGGGTTTCCCCCATGGACACATGTTCTTCAGCTGGGTCTGATTTTCTCCAGACAAGCTGTCTTGGGAAGGATTTGGCCAGCCCTAAGAACCTGAAGGGAAAGGGCGGAGGGGGGTTCTCTCTCTGCCCCCGACAGCCCCGAGCTGGGTCGGTCCCTCAGACCTGGCCAGGGGCAGCCCATCCCCCGGCGCCCTTCCCCGGGGCATCCAAGGGCAGGCTCGGCGCCAGCCCCACCCCGCTCGCCACTGCCCGACCATCGTCCTCCCTCGGGGGGCCTGGGCAGGACAGGGACCCGGCTGTGGGAGGCCTCCAGATCTCAGGCCTGGCACACCGTTTACCAGGCTGCTTCCTCCTCTGACGGGGGCCCAGCACACGCCCCAGGAGACTTGGCAGCCGCCCCCAGGGCTCTATCCTCTGGAACTCGTCCCCTTGGAAGGGGCCTGGCCCAGGTGCCAGGTTCGGCTGGTCGGCCAGCCTCCTTTGGAGAAAGCAGGCAAGCCGAGCCAGGCTTGCAGTGGCCCTGGCGTGACACCTGCCACCTCAGGCAGAGGGCCTCCCGCGTGCCCTCCATGGCGGGTTTCTCCCCGGAGCCGTGGCCTGGGCACTAGGAAGGCCGGGCCTCCCCGACTCCCGGGAGGAGGGGCTAGCCCAGTTGCGCCCTGGCCCCCAAACCCTCTGGTGCCATCTGCCTGTCTCGGCACTTCTGACTCCACAGAGCCTTTCCTACATCTGGGCTGCCTGCCGTGGCAAAGTGCAGGCGTGGGGTGAGGCCATGGCTTTGTCTTTCCAGGAAAAAATGAGCCCCTGGCCGAAGCAGCAGGCCCAGGCAGAGCCTTGAGCTTGAAGCCCAGTAGGTCTGTGGCCCTCAGGGCCAGAGCAATGCTTTCAAGGCAGGGAAGCGGCCTGCAAGCTGAGTGGGAGTGGGGGAGGGGAGGGAGACAGCTGAAGCCGAGTCCAGAAGGGCGGCGATGGAAGAGCTGCAGCTGGGTCAGAGCCTGGAGGGAGGGCGGGGCCTTCACTGAGGACCCCCCCCCCCAGGCCAGCCCTAGGCCCCGGCGGTCGCGCATGCGCCCTTGGCCTGTGCGGTGTGTGGGGGGTTGAACCCAAGCCCGCAGGGCTCCCGGAGCGGCCAGAGAAAGAAGGGCCCATGGAGA
>NW_026691875.1:0-37011 GCF_020826845.1 Diceros bicornis minor
GACTTCCTCCCCTCTCCCATTCCACAGGCCCACCCGGGGACATCCACCTTTGTCATTAGCTCAGGAGAGGATGCAAGATGAGAATCTCTGCTATTGTGTGGGGAGACTCAGTTTCCCGGGTTTCCCCCATGGACACATGTTCTTCAGCTGGGTCTGATTTTCTCCAGACAAGCTGTCTTGGGAAGGATTTGGCCAGCCCTAAGAACCTGAAGGGAAAGGGCGGAGGGGGGGTTCTCTCTCTGCCCCCGACAGCCCCGAGCTGGGTCGGTCCCTCAGACCTGGCCAGGGGCAGCCCATCCCCCGGCGCCCTTCCCCGGGGCATCCAAGGGGCAGGCTCGGCGCCAGCCCCACCCCGCTCGCCACTGCCCGACCATCGTCCTCCCTCGGGGGGCCTGGGCAGGACAGGGACCCGGCTGTGGGAGGCCTCCAGATCTCAGGCCTGGCACACCGTTTACCAGGCTGCTCCCTCCTCTGACGGGGGCCCAGCACACGCCCCAGGAGACTTGGCAGCCGCCCCCAGGGCTCTAGCCTCTGGAACTCGTCCCCTTGGAAGGGGCCTGGCCCAGGTGCCAGGTTCGGCTGGTCGGCCAGCCTCCTTTGGAGGGAAAGCAGGCAAGCCGAGCCAGGCTTGCAGTGGCCCTGGCGTGACACCTGCCACCTCAGGCAGAGGGCCTCCCGCGTGCCCTCCATGGCGGGTTTCTCCCCGGAGCCGTGGCTGGGCACTAGGAAGGCCGGGCCTCCCCGACTCCCGGAGGAGGGGCTAGCCCAGTTGCGCCCTGGCACCAAAACCCTCTGCTGCCATCTGCCTGTCTCGGCACTTCTGACTCCACAGAGCCTTTCCTACATCTGGGCTGCCTGCCGTGGCAAAGTGCAGGCGTGGGGTGAGGCCATGGCTTTGTCTTTCCAGGAAAAAATGAGCCCCTGGCCGAAGCAGCAGGCCCAGGCAGAGCCTTGAGCTTGAAGCCCAGTAGGTCTGTGGCCCTCAGGGCCAGAGCCATGCTTTCAAGGCAGGGAAGCGGCCTCCAAGATGAGTGGGAGTGGGGGAGGGGAGGGAGACAGCTGAAGCCGAGTCCAGAAGGGCGGCGATGGAAGAGCTGCAGCTGGGTCAGAGCCTGGAGGGGAGGGCGGGGCCTTCACTGAGGACCCCCCCCCAGGCCAGCCCTAGGCCCGGGCGGGTCGCGCATGCGCCCTTGGCCTGTGCGGTGTGTGGGGGGTTGAACCCAAGCCCGCAGGGCTCCCGGAGCGGCCAGAGAAAGAAGGGCCCATGGAGAGGTAGGCGAGGTGGGCAGGGGGCGCCACCTTACTCTCCTCAGCTCCCTGAGGGAGAGAGAGAGAGACAGAGACAGAGAGAGAGATCCCTGACCTCTGAGTCTCTGCCTCCACCGCTGGCTGGTGCCAACCCACGCGCCATCCCACTTCCAGCCATCACCCCCACGCCTGCCCCGGGGCCAGCCCCACCACAGACAGGCCCGTTGGTTCCTGCTCACCTCTGTGCCGTCCCTTCCCGACCTGACCCCAGTGCAGGGGATAAGCTTCAGACAAGTCTTTCCATGTCCCTCTGCATGACAATAGACTTCCTCCCCTCTCCCATTCCACAGGCCCACCCGGGACATCCACCTTTGTCATTAGCTCAGGAGAGGATGCAAGATGAGAATCTCTGCTATTGTGTGGGGAGACTCAGTTTCCCGGGTTTCCCCCATGGACACATGTTCTTCAGCTGGGTCTGATTTTCTCCAGACAAGCTGTCTTGGGAAGGATTTGGCCAGCCCTAAGAACCTGAAGGGAAAGGGCGGAGGGGGGTTCTCTCTCTGCCCCCGACAGCCCCGAGCTGGGTCGGTCCCTCAGACCTGGCCAGGGGCATCCCATCCCCCGGCGCCCTTCCCCGGGGCATCCAAGGGCAGGCTCGGCGCCAGCCCCACCCCGCTCGCCACTGCCCGACCATCGTCCTCCCTCGGGGGGCCTGGGCAGGACAGGGACCCGGCTGTGGGAGGCCTCCAGATCTCAGGCCTGGCACACCGTTTACCAGGCTGCTTCCTCCTCTGACGGGGGCCCAGCACACGCCCCAGGAGACTTGGCAGCCGCCCCCAGGGCTCTAGCCTCTGGAACTCGTCCCCTTGGAAGGGGCCTGGCCCAGGTGCCAGGTTCGGCTGGTCGGCCAGCCTCCTTTGGAGAAAGCAGGCAAGCCGAGCCTGGCTTGCAGTGGCCCTGGCGTGACACCTGCCACCTCAGGCAGAGGGCCTCCCGCGTGCCCTCCATGGCGGGTTTCTCCCCGGAGCCGTGGCCTGGGCACTAGGAAGGCCGGGCCTCCCCGACTCCCGGGAGGAGGGGCTAGCCCAGTTGCGCCCTGGCCCCCAAACCCTCTGGTGCCATCTGCCTGTCTCGGCACTTCTGACTCCACAGAGCCTTTCCTACATCTGGGCTGCCTGCCGTGGCAAAGTGCAGGCGTGGGGTGAGGCCATGGCTTTGTCTTTCCAGGAAAAAATGAGCCCTGGCCGAAGCAGCAGGCCCAGGCAGAGCCTTGAGCTTGAAGCCCAGTAGGTCTGTGGCCCTCAGGGCCAGAGCCATGCTTTCAAGGCAGGGAAGCGGCCTCCAAGCTGAGTGGGAGTGGGGGAGGGGAGGGAGACAGCTGAAGAGCTGAAGCCGAGTCCAGAAGGGCGGCGATGGAAGAGCTGCAGCTGGGTCAGAGCCTGGAGGGAGGGCGGGGCTTTCACTGAGGACCCCCCCCCAGGCCAGCCCTAGGCCCGGGCGGTCGCGCATGCGCCCTTGGCCTGTGCGGTGTGTGGGGGGTTGAACCCAAGCCCGCAGGGCTCCCGGAGCGGCCAGAGAAAGAAGGGCCCATGGAGAGGTAGGCGAGGTGGGCAGGGGGCGCCACCTTACTCTCCTCAGCTCCCTGAGGGAGAGAGACAGAGACAGAGACAGAGAGAGTGATCCCTGACCTCTGAGTCTCTGCCTCCAACGCTGGCTGGTGCCAACTCACGCGCCATCCCACTTCCAGCCATCACCCCCCACGCCTGCCCCGGGGCCAGCCCCACCACAGACAGGCCGGTTGGTTCCTGCTCACCTCTGTGCCGTCCCTTCCCGACCTGACCCCAGTGCAGGGGATAAGCTTCAGACAAGTCTTTCCATGTCCCTCTGCATGACAATAGACTTCCTCCCCTCTCCCATTCCACAGGCCCACCCGGGACATCCACCTTTGTCATTAGCTCAGGAGAGGATGCAAGATGAGAATCTCTGCTATTGTGTGGGGAGACTCAGTTTCCCGGGTTTCCCCCATGGACACATGTTCTTCAGCTGGGTCTGATTTTCTCCAGACAAGCTGTCTTGGGAAGGATTTGGCCAGCCCTAAGAACCTGAAGGGAAAGGGCGGAGGGGGGTTCTCTCTCTGCCCCCGACAGCCCCGAGCTGGGTCGGTCCCTCAGACCTGGCCAGGGGCAGCCCATCCCCCGGCGCCCTTCCCCGGGGCATCCAAGGGCAGGCTCGGCGCCAGCCCCACCCCGCTCGCCACTGCCCGACCATCGTCCTCCCTCGGGGGGCCTGGGCAGGACAGGGACCCGGCTGTGGGAGGCCTCCAGATCTCAGGCCTGGCACACCGTTTACCAGGCTGCTCCCTCCTCTGACGGGGGCCCAGCACACGCCCCAGGAGACTTGGCAGCCGCCCCCCAGGGCTCTAGCCTCTGGAACTCGTCCCCTTGGAAGGGGCCTGGCCCAGGTGCCAGGTTCGGCTGGTCGGCCAGCCTCCTTTGGAGAAAGCAGGCAAGCCGAGCCAGGCTTGCAGTGGCCCTGGCGTGACACCTGCCACCTCAGGCAGAGGGCCTCCCGCGTGCCCTCCATGGCGGGTTTCTCCCCGGAGCCGTGGCCTGGGCACTAGGAAGGCCGGGCCTCCCCGACTCCCGGGAGGAGGGGCTAGCCCAGTTGCGCCCTGGCACCAAAACCCTCTGCTGCCATCTGCCTGTCTCGGCACTTCTGACTCCACAGAGCCTTTCCTACATCTGGGCTGCCTGCCGTGGCAAAGTGCAGGCGTGGGGTGAGGCCATGGCTTTGTCTTTCCAGGAAAAAATGAGCCCCTGGCCGAAGCAGCAGGCCCAGGCAGAGCCTTGAGCTTGAAGCCCAGTAGGTCTGTGGCCCTCAGGGCCAGAGCCATGCTTTCAAGGCAGGGAAGCGGCCTCCAAGATGAGTGGGAGTGGGGGAGGGGAGGGAGACAGCTGAAGCCGAGTCCAGAAGGGCGGCGATGGAAGAGCTGCAGCTGGGTCAGAGCCTGGAGGGAGGTCGGGGCCTTCACTGAGGACCCCCCCCAGGCCAGCCCTAGGCCCCGGCGGTGGCGCATGCGCCCTTGGCCTGTGCGGTGTGTGGGGGGTTGAACCCAAGCCCGCAGGGCTCCCGGAGCGGCCAGAGAAAGAAGGGCCCATGGAGAGGTAGGCGAGGTGGGCAGGGGGCGCCACCTTGCTCTCCTCAGGTCCCTGAGGGAGAGAGACAGTGACAGAGACAGAGAGAGAGAGATCCCTGACCTCTGAGTCTCTGCCTCCACCGCTGGCTGGTGCCAACTCACGCGCCATCCCACTTCCAGCCATCACCCCCACGCCTGCCCCGGGGCCAGCCCCACCACAGAGAGGCCGGTTGGTTCCTGCTCACCTCTGTGCCATCCCTTCCCGACCTGACCCCAGTGCAGGGGATAAGCTTCAGACAAGTCTTTCCATGTCCCTCTGCATGACAATAGACTTCCTCCCCTCTCCCATTCCACAGGCCCACCCGGGACATCCACCTTTGTCATTAGCTCAGGAGAGGATGCAAGATGAGAATCTCTGCTATTGTGTGGGGAGACTCAGTTTCCCGGGTTTCCCCCATGGACACATGTTCTTCAGCTGGGTCTGATTTTCTCCAGACAAGCTGTCTTGGGAAGGATTTGGCCAGCCCTAAGAACCTGAAGGGAAAGGGCGGAGGGGGGTTCTCTCTCTGCCCCCGACAGCCCCGAGCTGGGTCGGTCCCTCAGACCTGGCCAGGGGCAGCCCATCCCCCGGCGCCCTTCCCCGGGGCATCCAAGGGCAGGCTCGGCGCCAGCCCCACCCCGCTCGCCACTGCCCGACCATCGTCCTCCCTCGGGGGGCCTGGGCAGGACAGGGACCCGGCTGTGGGAGGCCTCCAGATCTCAGGCCTGGCACACCGTTTACCAGGCTGCTTCCTCCTCTGACGGGGGCCCAGCACACGCCCCAGGAGACTTGGCAGCCGCCCCCAGGGCTCTAGCCTCTGGAACTCGTCCCCTTGGAAGGGGCCTGGCCCAGGTGCCAGGTTCGGCTGGTCGGCCAGCCTCCTTTGGAGAAAGCAGGCAAGCCGAGCCAGGCTTGCAGTGGCCCTGGCGTGACACCTGCCACCTCAGGCAGAGTGCCTCCCGCGTGCCCTCCATGGCGGGTTTCTCCCCGGAGCCGTGGCCTGGGCACTAGGAAGGCCGGGCCTCCCCGACTCCCGGGAGGAGGGGCTAGCCCAGTTGCGCCCTGGCCCCAAAACCCTCTGCTGCCATCTGCCTGTCTCGGCACTTCTGACTCCACAGAGCCTTTCCTACATCTGGGCTGCCTGCCGTGGCAAAGTGCAGGCGTGGGGTGAGGCCATGGCTTTGTCGTTCCAGGAAAAAATGAGCCCCTGGCCGAAGCAGCAGGCCCAGGCAGAGCCTTGAGCTTGAAGCCCAGTAGGTCTGTGGCCCTCAGGGCCAGAGCCATGCTTTCAAGGCAGGGAAGCGGCCTCCAAGCTGAGTGGGAGTGGGGGAGTGGAGGGAGACAGCTGAAGAGCTGAAGCCGAGTCCAGAAGGGCGGCGATGGAAGAGCTGCAGCTGGGTCAGAGCCTGGAGGGAGGGCGGGGCCTTCACTGAGGACCCCCCCCCAGGCCAGCCCTAGGCCCCGGTGGTCGCGCATGCGCCCTTGGCCTGTGCGGTGTGTGGGGGGTTGAACCCAAGCCCGCAGGGCTCCCGGAGCGGCCAGAGAAAGAAGGGCCCATGGAGAGGTAGGCGAGGTGGGCAGGGGGCGCCACCTTACTCTCCTCAGCTCCCTGAGGGAGAGAGACAGAGACAGAGACAGAGAGAGAGATCCCTGACCTCTGAGTCTCTGCCTCCACCGCTGGCTGGTGCCAACTCACGCGCCATCCCACTTCCAGCCATCACCCCCACGCCTGCCCCGGGGCCAGCCCCACCACAGACAGGCCGGTTGGTTCCTGCTCACCTCTGTGCCGTCCCTTCCCGACCTGACCCCAGTGCAGGGGATAAGCTTCAGACAAGTCTTTCCATGTCCCTCTGCATGACAATAGACTTCCTCCCCTCTCCCATTCCACAGGCCCACCCGGGACATCCACCTTTGTCATTAGCTCAGGAGAGGATGCAAGATGAGAATCTCTGCTATTGTGTGGGGAGACTCAGTTTCCCGGGTTTCCCCAATGGACACATGCTCTTCAGCTGGGTCTGATTTTCTCCAGACAAGCTGTCTTGGGAAGGATTTGGCCAGCCCTAAGAACCTGAAGGGAAAGGGCGGAGGGGGGTTCTCTCTCTGCCCCCGACAGCCCCGAGCTGGGTCGGTCCCTCAGACCTGGCCAGGGGCAGCCCATCCCCCGGCGCCCTTCCCCGGGGCATCCAAGGGCAGGCTCGGCGCCAGCCCCACCCCGCTCGCCACTGCCCGACCATCGTCCTCCCTCGGGGGGCCTGGGCAGGACAGGGACCCGGCTGTGGGAGGCCTCCAGATCTCAGGCCTGGCACACCGTTTACCAGGCTGCTTCCTCCTCTGACGGGGGCCCAGCACACGCCCCAGGAGACTTGGCAGCCGCCCCCAGGGCTCTAGCCTCTGGAACTCGTCCCCTTGGAAGGGGCCTGGCCCAGGTGCCAGGTTCGGCTGGTCGGCCAGCCTCCTTTGGAGAAAGCAGGCAAGCCGAGCCAGGCTTGCAGTGGCCCTGGCGTGACACCTGCCACCTCAGGCAGAGGGCCTCCCGCGTGCCCTCCATGGCGGGTTTCTCCCCGGAGCCGTGGCCTGTGCACTAGGAAGGCCGGGCCTCCCCGACTCCCGGGAGGAGGGGCTAGCCCAGTTGCGCCCTGGCCCCCAAACCCTCTGGTGCCATCTGCCTGTCTCGGCACTTCTGACTCCACAGAGCCTTTCCTACATCTGGGCTGCCTGCCGTGGCAAAGTGCAGGCGTGGGGTGAGGCCATGGCTTTGTCTTTCCAGGAAAAAATGAGCCCCTGGCCGAAGCAGCAGGCCCAGGCAGAGCCTTGAGCTTGAAGCCCAGTAGGTCTGTGGCCCTCAGGGCCAGAGCCATGCTTTCAAGGCAGGGAAGCGGCCTGCAAGCTGAGTGGGAGTGGGGGAGGGGAGGGAGACAGCTGAAGAGCTGAAGCCGTGTCCAGAAGGGCGGCGATGGAAGAGCTGCAGCTGGGTCAGAGCCTGGAGGGAGGGCGGGGCCTTCACTGAGGACCCCCCCCAGGCCAGCCCTAGGCCCCGGTGGTCGCGCATGCGCCCTTGGCCTGTGCGGTGTGTGGGGGGTTGAACCCAAGCCCGCAGGGCTCCCGGAGCGGCCAGAGAAAGAAGGGCCCATGGAGAGGTAGGCGAGGTGGGCAGGGGGCGCCACCTTACTCTCCTCAGCTCCCTGAGGGAGAGAGACAGAGACAGAGACAGAGAGAGAGATCCCTGACCTCTGAGTCTCTGCCTCCACCGCTGGCTGGTGCCAACTCACGCGCCATCCCACTTCCAGCCATCACCCCCACGCCTGCCCCGGGGCCAGCCCCACCACAGACAGGCCGGTTGGTTCCTGCTCACCTCTGTGCCGTCCCTTCCCGACCTGACCCCAGTGCAGGGGATAAGCTTCAGACAAGTCTTTCCATGTCCCTCTGCATGACAATAGACTTCCTCCCCTCTCCCATTCCACAGGCCCACCCGGGACATCCACCTTTGTCATTAGCTCAGGAGAGGATGCAAGATGAGAATCTCTGCTATTGTGTGGGGAGACTCAGTTTCCCGGGTTTCCCCAATGGACACATGCTCTTCAGCTGGGTCTGATTTTCTCCAGACAAGCTGTCTTGGGAAGGATTTGGCCAGCCCTAAGAACCTGAAGGGAAAGGGCGGAGGGGGGTTCTCTCTCTGCCCCCGACAGCCCCGAGCTGGGTCGGTCCCTCAGACCTGGCCAGGGGCAGCCCATCCCCCGGCGCCCTTCCCCGGGGCATCCAAGGGCAGGCTCGGCGCAAGCCCCACCCCGCTCGCCACTGCCCGACCATCGTCCTCCCTCGGGGGGCCTGGGCAGGACAGGGACCCGGCTGTGGGAGGCCTCCAGATCTCAGGCCTGGCACACCGTTTACCAGGCTGCTTCCTCCTCTGACGGGGGCCCAGCACACGCCCCAGGAGACTTGGCAGCCGCCCCCAGGGCTCTAGCCTCTGGAACTCGTCCCCTTGGAAGGGGCCTGGCCCAGGTGCCAGGTTCGGCTGGTCGGCCAGCCTCCTTTGGAGAAAGCAGGCAAGCCGAGCCAGGCTTGCAGTGGCCCTGGCGTGACACCTGCCACCTCAGGCAGAGGGCCTCCCGCGTGCCCTCCATGGCGGGTTTCTCCCCGGAGCCGTGGCCTGGGCACTAGGAAGGCCGGGCCTCCCCGACTCCCGGGAGGAGGGGCTAGCCCAGTTGCGCCCTGGCCCCCAAACCCTCTGGTGCCATCTGCCTGTCTCGGCACTTCTGACTCCACAGAGCCTTTCCTACATCTGGGCTGCCTGCAGTGGCAAAGTGCAGGCGTGGGGTGAGGCCATGGCTTTGTCTTTCCAGGAAAAAATGAGCCCCTGGCCGAAGCAGCAGGCCCAGGCAGAGCCTTGAGCTTGAAGCCCAGTAGGTCTGTGGCCCTCAGGGCCAGAGCCATGCTTTCAAGGCAGGGAAGCGGCCTGCAAGCTGAGTGGGAGTGGGGGAGGGGAGGGAGACAGCTGAAGAGCTGAAGCCGTGTCCAGAAGGGCGGCGATGGAAGAGCTGCAGCTGGGTCAGAGCCTGGAGGGAGGGCGGGGCCTTCACTGAGGACCCCCCCCCAGGCCAGCCCTAGGCCCCGGTGGTCGCGCATGCGCCCTTGGCCTGTGCGGTGTGTGGGGGGTTGAACCCAAGCCCGCAGGGCTCCCGGAGCGGCCAGAGAAAGAAGGGCCCATGGAGAGGTAGGCGAGGTGGGCAGGGGGCGCCACCTTACTCTCCTCAGCTCCCTGAGGGAGAGAGACAGAGACAGAGACAGAGAGAGAGATCCCTGACCTCTGAGTCTTTGCCTCCACCGCTGGCTGGTGCCAACTCACGCGCCATCCCACTTCCAGCCATCACCCCCACGCCTGCCCCGGGGCCAGCCCCACCACAGAGAGGCCGGCTGGTTCCTGCTCACCTCTGTGCCTTCCCTTCCCGACCTGACCCCAGTGCAGGGGATAAGCTTCAGACAAGTCTTTCCATGTCCCTCTGCATGACAATAGACTTCCTCCCCTCTCCCATTCCACAGGCCCACCCGGGACATCCACCTTTGTCATTAGCTCAGGAGAGGATGCAAGATGAGAATCTCTGCTATTGTGTGGGGAGACTCAGTTTCCCGGGTTTCCCCCATGGACACATGTTCTTCAGCTGGGTCTGATTTTCTCCAGACAAGCTGTCTTGGGAAGGATTTGGCCAGCCCTAAGAACCTGAAGGGAAAGGGCGGAGGGGGGTTCTCTCTCTGCCCCCGACAGCCCCGAGCTGGTTCGGTCCCTCAGACCTGGCCAGGGGCAGCCCATCCCCCGGCGCCCTTCCCCGGGGCATCCAAGGGCAGGCTCGGCGCCAGCCCCACCCCGCTCGCCACTGCCCGACCATCGTCCTCCCTCGGGGGGCCTGGGCAGGACAGAGACCTGGCTGTGGGAGGCCTCCAGATCTCAGGCCTGGCACACCGTTTACCAGGCTGCTTCCTCCTCTGACGGGGGCCCAGCACACGCCCCAGGATACTTGGCAGCCGCCCCCAGGGCTCTATCCTCTGGAACTCGTCCCCTTGGAAGGGGCCTGGCCCAGGTGCCAGGTTCGGCTGGTCGGCCAGCCTCCTTTGGAGAAAGCAGGCAAGCCGAGCCAGGCTTGCAGTGGCCCTGGCGTGACACCTGCCACCTCAGGCAGAGGGCCTCCCGCGTGCCCTCCATGGCGGGTTTCTCCCCGGAGCCGTGGCCTGGGCACTAGGAAGGCCGGGCCTCCCCGACTCCCGGGAGGAGGGGCTAGCCCAGTTGCGCCCTGGCCCCCAAACCCTCTGGTGCCATCTGCCTGTCTCGGCACTTCTGACTCCACAGAGCCTTTCCTACATCTGGGCTGCCTGCCGTGGCAAAGTGCAGGCGTGGGGTGAGGCCATGGCTTTGTCTTTCCAGGAAAAAATGAGCCCCTGGCCGAAGCAGCAGGCCCAGGCAGAGCCTTGAGCTTGAAGCCCAGTAGGTCTGTGGCCCTCAGGGCCAGAGCCATGCTTTCAAGGCAGGGAAGCGGCCTCCAAGCTGAGTGGGAGTGGGGGAGTGGAGGGAGACAGCTCAAGAGCTGAAGCCGAGTCCAGAAGGGCGGCGATGGAAGAGCTGCAGCTGGGTCAGAGCCTGGAGGGAGGGCGGGGCCTTCACTGAGGACCCCCCCCCAGGCCAGCCCTAGGCCCCGGTGGTCGCGCATGCGCCCTTGGCCTGTGCGGTGTGTGGGGGGTTGAACCCAAGCCCGCAGGGCTCCCGGAGCGGCCAGAGAAAGAAGGGCCCATGGAGAGGTAGGCGAGGTGGGCAGGGGGCGCCACCTTACTCTCCTCAGCTCCCTGAGGGAGAGAGACAGAGACAGAGACAGAGAGAGAGATCCCTGACCTCTGAGTCTCTGCCTCCACCGCTGGCTGGTGCCAACTCACGCGCCATCCCACTTCCAGCCATCACCCCCAAGCCTGCCCCGGGGCCAGCCCCACCACAGAGAGGCCGGTTGGTTCCTGCTCACCTCTGTGCCTTCCCTTCCCGACCTGACCCCAGTGCAGGGGATAAGCTTCAGACAAGTCTTTCCATGTCCCTCTGCATGACAATAGACTTCCTCCCCTCTCCCATTCCACAGGCCCACCCGGGACATCCACCTTTGTCATTAGCTCAGGAGAGGATGCAAGATGAGAATCTCTGCTATTGTGTGGGGAGACTCAGTTTCCCGGGTTTCCCCCATGGACACATGTTCTTCAGCTGGGTCTGATTTTCTCCAGACAAGCTGTCTTGGGAAGGATTTGGCCAGCCCTAAGAACCTGAAGGGAAAGGGCGGAGGGGGGTTCTCTCTCTGCCCCCGACAGCCCCGAGCTTGGTCGGTCCCTCAGACCTGGCCAGGGGCAGCCCATCCCCCGGCGCCCTTCCCCGGGGCATCCAAGGGCAGGCTCGGCGCCAGCCCCACCCCGCTCGCCACTGCCCGACCATCGTCCTCCCTCGGGGGGCCTGGGCAGGACAGGGACCCGGCTGTGGGAGGCCTCCAGATCTCAGGCCTGGCACACCGTTTACCAGGCTGCTTCCTCCTCTGACGGGGGCCCAGCACACGCCCCAGGAGACTTGGCAGCCGCCCCCAGGGCTCTAGCCTCTGGAACTCGTCCCCTTGGAAGGGGCCTGGCCCAGGTGCCAGGTTCGGCTGGTCGGCCAGCCTCCTTTGGAGAAAGCAGGCAAGCCGAGCCAGGCTTGCAGTGGCCCTGGCGTGACACCTGCCACCTCAGGCAGAGGGCCTCCCGCGTGCCCTCCATGGCGGGTTTCTCCCCGGAGCCGTGGCCTGGGCACTAGGAAGGCCGGGCCTCCCCGACTCCCGGGAGGAGGGGCTAGCCCAGTTGCGCCCTGGCCCCCAAACCCTCTGGTGCCATCTGCCTGTCTCGGCACTTCTGACTCCACAGAGCCTTTCCTACATCTGGGCTGCCTGCCGTGGCAAAGTGCAGGCGTGGGGTGAGGCCATGGCTTTGTCTTTCCAGGAAAAAATGAGCCCCTGGCCGAAGCAGCAGGCCCAGGCAGAGCCTTGAGCTTGAAGCCCAGTAGGTCTGTGGCCCTCAGGGCCAGAGCCATGCTTTCAAGGCAGGGAAGCGGCCTGCAAGCTGAGTGGGAGTGGGGGAGGGGAGGGAGACAGCTGAAGAGCTGAAGCCGTGTCCAGAAGGGCGGCGATGGAAGAGCTGCAGCTGGGTCAGAGCCTGGAGGGAGGGCGGGGCCTTCACTGAGGACCCCCCCCCAGGCCAGCCCTAGGCCCCGGTGGTCGCGCATGCGCCCTTGGCCTGTGCGGTGTGTGGGGGGTTGAACCCAAGCCCGCAGGGCTCCCGGAGCGGCCAGAGAATGAAGGGCCCATGGAGAGGTAGGCGAGGTGGGCAGGGGGCGCCACCTTACTCTCCTCAGCTCCCTGAGGGAGAGAGACAGAGACAGAGACAGAGAGAGAGATCCCTGACCTCTGAGTCTTTGCCTCCACCGCTGGCTGGTGCCAACTCACGCGCCATCCCACTTCCAGCCATCACCCCCACGCCTGCCCCGGGGCCAGCCCCACCACAGAGAGGCCGGCTGGTTCCTGCTCACCTCTGTGCCTTCCCTTCCCGACCTGACCCCAGTGCAGGGGATAAGCTTCAGACAAGTCTTTCCATGTCCCTCTGCATGACAATAGACTTCCTCCCCTCTCCCATTCCACAGGCCCACCCGGGACATCCACCTTTGTCATTAGCTCAGGAGAGGATGCAAGATGAGAATCTCTGCTATTGTGTGGGGAGACTCAGTTTCCCGGGTTTCCCCCATGGACACATGTTCTTCAGCTGGGTCTGATTTTCTCCAGACAAGCTGTCTTGGGAAGGATTTGGCCAGCACTAAGAACCTGAAGGGAAAGGGCGGAGGGGGGTTCTCTCTCTGCCCCCGACAGCCCCGAGCTGGTTCGGTCCCTCAGACCTGGCCAGGGGCAGCCCATCCCCCGGCGCCCTTCCCCGGGGCATCCAAGGGCAGGCTCGGCGCCAGCCCCACCCCGCTCGCCACTGCCCGACCATCGTCCTCCCTCGGGGGGCCTGGGCAGTACAGAGACCTGGCTGTGGGAGGCCTCCAGATCTCAGGACTGGCACACCGTTTACCAGGCTGCTTCCTCCTCTGACGGGGGCCCAGCACACGCCCCAGGAGACTTGGCAGCCGCCCCCAGGGCTCTATCCTCTGGAACTCGTCCCCTTGGAAGGGGCCTGGCCCAGGTGCCAGGTTCGGCTGGTCCGCCAGCCTCCTTTGGAGAAAGCAGGCAAGCCGAACCAGGCTTGCAGTGGCCCTGGCGTGACACCTGCCACCTCAGGCAGAGGGCCTCCCGCGTGCCCTCCATGGCGGGTTTCTCCCCGGAGCCGTGGCCTGGGCACTAGGAAGGCCGGGCCTCCCCGACTCCCGGGAGGAGGGGCTAGCCCAGTTGCGCCCTGGCCCCCAAACCCTCTGGTGCCATCTGCCTGTCTCGGCACTTCTGACTCCACAGAGCCTTTCCTACATCTGGGCTGCCTGCCGTGGCAAAGTGCAGGCGTGGGGTGAGGCCATGGCTTTGTCTTTCCAGGAAAAAATGAGCCCCTGGCCGAAGCAGCAGGCCCAGGCAGAGCCTTGAGCTTGAAGCCCAGTAGGTCTGTGGCCCTCAGGGCCAGAGCCATGCTTTCAAGGCAGGGAAGCGGCCTCCAAGCTGAGTGGGAGTGGGGGAGGGGAGGGAGACAGCTGAAGAGCTGAAGCCGAGTCCAGAAGGGCGGCGATGGAAGAGCTGCAGCTGGGTCAGAGCCTGGAGGGAGGGCGGGGCCTTCACTGAGGACCCCCCCCCCAGGCCAGCCCTAGGCCCCGGTGGTCGCGCATGCGCCCTTGGCCTGTGCGGTGTGTGGGGGGTTGAACCCAAGCCCCCAGGGCTCCCGGAGCGGCCAGAGAAAGAAGGGCCCATGGAGAGGTAGGCGAGGTGGGCAGGGGGCGCCACCTTACTCTCCTCAGCTCCCTGAGGGAGAGAGACAGAGACAGAGACAGAGAGAGAGATCCCTGACCTCTGAGTCTTTGCCTCCACCGCTGGCTGGTGCCAACTCACGCGCCATCCCACTTCCAGCCATCACCCCCATGCCTGCCCCGGGGCCAGCCCCACCACAGAGAGGCCGGCTGGTTCCTGCTCACCTCTGTGCCTTCCCTTCCCGACCTGACCCCAGTGCAGGGGATAAGCTTCAGACAAGTCTTTCCATGTCCCTCTGCATGACAATAGACTTCCTCCCCTCTCCCATTCCACAGGCCCACCCGGGACATCCACCTTTGTCATTAGCTCAGGAGAGGATGCAAGATGAGAATCTCTGCTATTGTGTGGGGAGACTCAGTTTCCCGGGTTTCCCCCATGGACACATGTTCTTCAGCTGGGTCTGATTTTCTCCAGACAAGCTGTCTTGGGAAGGATTTGGCCAGCCCTAAGAACCTGAAGGGAAAGGGCGGAGGGGGGTTCTCTCTCTGCCCCCGACAGCCCCGAGCTGGGTCAGTCCCTCAGACCTGGCCAGGGGCAGCCCATCCCCCGGCGCCCTTCCCCGGGGCATCCAAGGGCAGGCTCGGCGCCAGCCCCACCCCGCTCGCCACTGCCCGACCATCGTCCTCCCTCGGGGGGCCTGGGCAGGACAGAGACCTGGCTGTGGGAGGCCTCCAGATCTCAGGACTGGCACACCGTTTACCAGGCTGCTTCCTCCTCTGACGGGGGCCCAGCACACGCCCCAGGAGACTTGGCAGCCGCCCCCAGGGCTCTATACTCTGGAACTCGTCCCCTTGGAAGGGGCCTGGCCCAGGTGCCAGGTTCGGCTGGTCCGCCAGCCTCCTTTGGAGAAAGCAGGCAAGCCGAACCAGGCTTGCAGTGGCCCTGGCGTGACACCTGCCACCTCAGGCAGAGGGCCTCCCGCGTGCCCTCCATGGCGGGTTTCTCCCCGGAGCCGTGGCCTGGGCACTAGGAAGGCCGGGCCTCCCCGACTCCCGGGAGGAGGGGCTAGCCCAGTTGCGCCCTGGCCCCCAAACCCTCTGGTGCCATCTGCCTGTCTCGGCACTTCTGACTCCACAGAGCCTTTCCTACATCTGGGCTGCCTGCCGTGGCAAAGTGCAGGCGTGGGGTGAGGCCATGGCTTTGTCTTTCCAGGAAAAAATGAGCCCCTGGCCGAAGCAGCAGGCCCAGGCAGAGCCTTGAGCTTGAAGCCCAGTAGGTCTGTGGCCCTCAGGGCCAGAGCCATGCTTTCAAGGCAGGGAAGCGGCCTCCAAGCTGAGTGGGAGTGGGGGAGGGGAGGGAGACAGCTGAAGAGCTGAAGCCGAGTCCAGAAGGGCGGCGATGGAATAGCTGCAGCTGGGTCAGAGCCTGGAGGGAGGGCGGGGCCTTCACTGAGGACCCCCCCCCAGGCCAGCCCTAGGCCCCGGTGGTCGCGCATGCGCCCTTGGCCTGTGCGGTGTGTGGGGGGTTGAACCCAAGCCCCCAGGGCTCCCGGAGCGGCCAGAGAAAGAAGGGCCCATGGAGAGGTAGGCGAGGTGGGCAGGGGGCGCCACCTTACTCTCCTCAGCTCCCTGAGGGAGAGAGACAGAGACAGAGACAGAGAGAGAGATCCCTGACCTCTGAGTCTTTGCCTCCACCGCTGGCTGGTGCCAACTCACGCGCCATCCCACTTCCAGCCATCACCCCCATGCCTGCCCCGGGGCCAGCCCCACCACAGAGAGGCCGGCTGGTTCCTGCTCACCTCTGTGCCTTCCCTTCCCGACCTGACCCCAGTGCAGGGGATAAGCTTCAGACAAGTCTTTCCATGTCCCTCTGCATGACAATAGACTTCCTCCCCTCTCCCATTCCACAGGCCCACCCGGGACATCCACCTTTGTCATTAGCTCAGGAGAGGATGCAAGATGAGAATCTCTGCTATTGTGTGGGGAGACTCAGTTTCCCGGGTTTCCCCCATGGACACATGTTCTTCAGCTGGGTCTGATTTTCTCCAGACAAGCTGTCTTGGGAAGGATTTGGCCAGCCCTAAGAACCTGAAGGGAAAGGGCGGAGGGGGGTTCTCTCTCTGCCCCCGACAGCCCCGAGCTGGGTCGGTCCCTCAGACCTGGCCAGGGGCAGCCCATCCCCCGGCGCCCTTCCCCGGGGCATCCAAGGGCAGGCTCGGCGCCAGCCCCACCCCGCTCGCCACTGCCCGACCATCGTCCTCCCTCGGGGGGCCTGGGCAGGACAGGGACCCGGCTGTGGGAGGCCTCCAGATCTCAGGCCTGGCACACCGTTTACCAGGCTGCTTCCTCCTCTGACGGGGGCCCAGCACACGCCCCAGGAGACTTGGCAGCCGCCCCCAGGGCTCTAGCCTCTGGAACTCGTCCCCTTGGAAGGGGCCTGGCCCAGGTGCCAGGTTCGGCTGGTCGGCCAGCCTCCTTTGGAGAAAGCAGGCAAGCCGAGCCAGGCTTGCAGTGGCCCTGGCGTGACACCTGCCACCTCAGGCAGAGGGCCTCCCGCGTGCCCTCCATGGCGGGTTTCTCCCCGGAGCCGTGGCCTGGGCACTAGGAAGGCCGGGCCTCCCCGACTCCCGGGAGGAGGGGCTAGCCCAGTTGCGCCCTGGCCCCCAAACCCTCTGGTGCCATCTGCCTGTCTCGGCACTTCTGACTCCACAGAGCCTTTCCTACATCTGGGCTGCCTGCCGTGGCAAAGTGCAGGCGTGGGGTGAGGCCATGGCTTTGTCTTTCCAGGAAAAAATGAGCCCCTGGCCGAAGCAGCAGGCCCAGGCAGAGCCTTGAGCTTGAAGCCCAGTAGGTCTGTGGCCCTCAGGGCCAGAGCCATGCTTTCAAGGCAGGGAAGCGGCCTCCAAGCTGAGTGGGAGTGGGGGAGGGGAGGGAGACAGCTGAAGCCGAGTCCAGAAGGGCGGCGATGGAAGAGCTGCAGCTGGGTCAGAGCCTGGAGGGAGGGCGGGGCCTTCACTGAGGACCCCCCCCAGGCCAGCCCTAGGCCCCGGCGGTGGCGCATGCGCCCTTGGCCTGTGCGGTGTGTGTGGGGTTGAACCCAAGCCCGCAGGGCTCCCGGAGCGGCCAGAGAAAGAAGGGCCCATGGAGAGGTAGGCGAGGTGGGCAGGGGGCGCCACCTTGCTCTCCTCAGCTCCCTGAGGGAGAGAGACAGTGACAGAGACAGAGAGAGTGATCCCTGACCTCTGAGTCTCTGCCTCCAACGCTGGCTGGTGCCAACTCACGCGCCATCCCACTTCCAGCCATCACCCCCACGCCTGCCCCGGGGCCAGCCCCACCACAGACAGGCCGGTTGGTTCCTGCTCACCTCTATGCCGTCCCTTCCCGACCTGACCCCAGTGCAGGGGATAAGCTTCAGACAAGTCTTTCCATGTCCCTCTGCATGACAATAGACTTCCTCCCCTCTCCCATTCCACAGGCCCACCCGGGACATCCACCTTAGTCATTAGCTCAGGAGAGGATGCAAGATGAGAATCTCTGCTATTGTGTGGGGAGACTCAGTTTCCCGGGTATCCCCCATGGACACATGTTCTTCAGCTGGGTCTGATTTTCTCCAGACAAGCTGTCTTGGGAAGGATTTGGCCAGCCCTAAGAACCTGAAGGGAAAGGGCGGAGGGGGGTTCTCTCTCTGCCCCCGACAGCCCCGAGCTGGGTCGGTCCCTCAGACCTGGCCAGGGGCAGCCCATCCCCCGGCGCCCTTCCCCCGGGGCATCCAAGGGCAGGCTCGGCGCCAGCCCCACCCCGCTCGCCACTGCCCGACCATCGTCCTCCCTCGGGGGGCCTGGGCAGGACAGGGACCCGGCTGTGGGAGGCCTCCAGATCTCAGGCCTGGCACACCGTTTACCAGGCTGCTTCCTCCTCTGACGGGGGCCCAGCACACGCCCCAGGAGACTTGGCAGCCGCCCCCAGGGCTCTAGCCTCTGGAACTCGTCCCCTTGGAAGGGGCCTGGCCCAGGTGCCAGGTTCGGCTGGTCGGCCAGCCTCCTTTGGAGAAAGCAGGCAAGCCGAGCCAGCCTTGCAGTGGCCCTGGCGTGACACCTGCCACCTCAGGCAGAGGGCCTCCCGCGTGCCCTCCATGGCGGGTTTCTCCCCGGAGCCGTGGCCTGGGCACTAGGAAGGCCGGGCCTCCCCGACTCCCGGGAGGAGGGGCTAGCCCAGTTGCGCCCTGGCCCCCAAACCCTCTGGTGCCATCTGCCTGTCTCGGCACTTCTGACTCCACAGAGCCTTTCCTACATCTGGGCTGCCTGCCGTGGCAAAGTGCAGGCGTGGGGTGAGGCCATGGCTTTGTCTTTCCAGGAAAAAATGAGCCCCTGGCCGAAGCAGCAGGCCCAGGCAGAGCCTTGAGCTTGAAGCCCAGTAGGTCTGTGGCCCTCAGGGCCAGAGCCATGCTTTCAAGGCAGGGAAGCGGCCTCCAAGCTGAGTGGGAGTGGGGGAGGGGAGGGAGACAGCTGAAGCCGAGTCCAGAAGGGCGGCGATGGAAGAGCTGCAGCTGGGTCAGAGCCTGGAGGGAGGGCGGGGCCTTCACTGAGGACCCCCCCCAGGCCAGCCCTAGGCCCCGGCGGTGGCGCATGCGCCCTTGGCCTGTGCGGTGTGTGTGGGGTTGAACCCAAGCCCGCAGGGCTCCCGGAGCAGCCAGAGAAAGAAGGGCCCATGGAGAGGTAGGCGAGGTGGGCAGGGGGCGCCACCTTGCTCTCCTCAGCTCCCTGAGGGAGAGAGACAGTGACAGAGACAGAGAGAGAGAGATCCCTGACCTCTGAGTCTCTGCCTCCACCGCTGGCTGGTGCCAACTCACGCGCCATCCCACTTCCAGCCATCACCCCCACGCCTGCCCCGGGGCCAGCCCCACCACAGACAGGCCGGTTGGTTCCTGCTCACCTCTGTGCCGTCCCTTCCCGACCTGACCCCAGTGCAGGGGATAAGCTTCAGACAAGTCTTTCCATGTCCCTCTGCATGACAATAGACTTCCTCCCCTCTCCCATTCCACAGGCCCACCCGGGACATCCACCTTTGTCATTAGCTCAGGAGAGGATGCAAGATGAGAATCTCTGCTATTGTGTGGGGAGACTCAGTTTCCCGGGTTTCCCCCATGGACACATGTTCTTCAGCTGGGTCTGATTTTCTCCAGACAAGCTGTCTTGGGAAGGATTTGGCCAGCCCTAAGAACCTGAAGGGAAAGGGCGGAGGGGGGTTCTCTCTCTGCCCCCGACAGCCCCGAGCTGGGTTGGTCCCTCAGACCTGGCCAGGGGCTGCCCATCCCCCGGCGCCCTTCCCCGGGGCATCCAAGGGCTGGCTCGGCGCCAGCCCCACCCCGCTCGCCACTGCCCGACCATCGTCCTCCCTCGGGGGGCCTGGGCAGGACAGGGACCCGGCTGTGGGAGGCCTCCAGATCTCAGGACTGGCACACCGTTTACCAGGCTGCTTCCTCCTCTGACGGGGGCCCAGCACACGCCCCAGGAGACTTGGCAGCCGCCCCCAGGGCTCTATACTCTGGAACTCGTCCCCTTGGAAGGGGCCTGGCCCAGGTGCCAGGTTCGGCTGGTCCGCCAGCCTCCTTTGGAGAAAGCAGGCAAGCCGAACCAGGCTTGCAGTGGCCCTGGCGTGACACCTGCCACCTCAGGCAGAGGGCCTCCCGCGTGCCCTCCATGGCGGGTTTCTCCCCGGAGCCGTGGCCTGGGCACTAGGAAGGCCGGGCCTCCCCGACTCCCGGGAGGAGGGGCTAGCCCAGTTGCGCCCTGGCCCCCAAACCCTCTGGTGCCATCTGCCTGTCTCGGCACTTCTGACTCCACAGAGCCTTTCCTACATCTGGGCTGCCTGCCGTGGCAAAGTGCAGGCGTGGGGTGAGGCCATGGCTTTGTCTTTCCAGGAAAAAATGAGCCCCTGGCCGAAGCAGCAGGCCCAGGCAGAGCCTTGAGCTTGAAGCCCAGTAGGTCTGTGGCCCTCAGGGCCAGAGCCATGCTTTCAAGGCAGGGAAGCGGCCTCCAAGCTGAGTGGGAGTGGGGGAGGGGAGGGAGACAGCTGAAGAGCTGAAGCCGAGTCCAGAAGGGCGGCGATGGAATAGCTGCAGCTGGGTCAGAGCCTGGAGGGAGGGCGGGGCCTTCACTGAGGACCCCCCCCAGGCCAGCCCTAGGCCCCGGTGGTCGCGCATGCGCCCTTGGCCTGTGCGGTGTGTGGGGGGTTGAACCCAAGCCCCCAGGGCTCCCGGAGCGGCCAGAGAAAGAAGGGCCCATGGAGAGGTAGGCGAGGTGGGCAGGGGGCGCCACCTTACTCTCCTCAGCTCCCTGAGGGAGAGAGACAGAGACAGAGACAGAGAGAGAGATCCCTGACCTCTGAGTCTTTGCCTCCACCGCTGGCTGGTGCCAACTCACGCGCCATCCCACTTCCAGCCATCACCCCCATGCCTGCCCCGGGGCCAGCCCCACCACAGAGAGGCCGGCTGGTTCCTGCTCACCTCTGTGCCTTCCCTTCCCGACCTGACCCCAGTGCAGGGGATAAGCTTCAGACAAGTCTTTCCATGTCCCTCTGCATGACAATAGACTTCCTCCCCTCTCCCATTCCACAGGCCCACCCGGGACATCCACCTTTGTCATTAGCTCAGGAGAGGATGCAAGATGAGAATCTCTGCTATTGTGTGGGGAGACTCAGTTTCCCGGGTTTCCCCCATGGACACATGTTCTTCAGCTGGGTCTGATTTTCTCCAGACAAGCTGTCTTGGGAAGGATTTGGCCAGCCCTAAGAACCTGAAGGGAAAGGGCGGAGGGGGGTTCTCTCTCTGCCCCCGACAGCCCCGAGCTGGGTCGGTCCCTCAGACCTGGCCAGGGGCAGCCCATCCCCCGGCGCCCTTCCCCGGGGCATCCAAGGGCAGGCTCGGCGCCAGCCCCACCCCGCTCGCCACTGCCCGACCATCGTCCTCCCTCGGGGGGCCTGGGCAGGACAGGGACCCGGCTGTGGGAGGCCTCCAGATCTCAGGCCTGGCACACCGTTTACCAGGCTGCTTCCTCCTCTGACGGGGGCCCAGCACACGCCCCAGGAGACTTGGCAGCCGCCCCCAGGGCTCTAGCCTCTGGAACTCGTCCCCTTGGAAGGGGCCTGGCCCAGGTGCCAGGTTCGGCTGGTCGGCCAGCCTCCTTTGGAGAAAGCAGGCAAGCCGAGCCAGGCTTGCAGTGGCCCTGGCGTGACACCTGCCACCTCAGGCAGAGGGCCTCCCGCGTGCCCTCCATGGCGGGTTTCTCCCCGGAGCCGTGGCCTGGGCACTAGGAAGGCCGGGCCTCCCCGACTCCCGGGAGGAGGGGCTAGCCCAGTTGCGCCCTGGCCCCCAAACCTCTGGTGCCATCTGCCTGTCTCGGCACTTCTGACTCCACAGAGCCTTTCCTACATCTGGGCTGCCTGCCGTGGCAAAGTGCAGGCGTGGGGTGAGGCCATGGCTTTGTCTTTCCAGGAAAAAATGAGCCCCTGGCCGAAGCAGCAGGCCCAGGCAGAGCCTTGAGCTTGAAGCCCAGTAGGTCTGTGGCCCTCAGGGCCAGAGCCATGCTTTCAAGGCAGGGAAGCGGCCTCCAAGCTGAGTGGGAGTGGGGGAGGGGAGGGAGACAGCTGAAGCCGAGTCCAGAAGGGCGGCGATGGAAGAGCTGCAGCTGGGTCAGAGCCTGGAGGGAGGGCGGGGCCTTCACTGAGGACCCCCCCCAGGCCAGCCCTAGGCCCCGGCGGTGGCGCATGCGCCCTTGGCCTGTGCGGTGTGTGTGGGGTTGAACCCAAGCCCGCAGGGCTCCCGGAGCGGCCAGAGAAAGAAGGGCCCATGGAGAGGTAGGCGAGGTGGGCAGGGGGCGCCACCTTGCTCTCCTCAGCTCCCTGAGGGAGAGAGACAGTGACAGAGACAGAGAGAGTGATCCCTGACCTCTGAGTCTCTGCCTCCAACGCTGGCTGGTGCCAACTCACGCGCCATCCCACTTCCAGCCATCACCCCCACGCCTGCCCCGGGGCCAGCCCCACCACAGACAGGCCGGTTGGTTCCTGCTCACCTCTATGCCGTCCCTTCCCGACCTGACCCCAGTGCAGGGGATAAGCTTCAGACAAGTCTTTCCATGTCCCTCTGCATGACAATAGACTTCCTCCCCTCTCCCATTCCACAGGCCCACCCGGGACATCCACCTTAGTCATTAGCTCAGGAGAGGATGCAAGATGAGAATCTCTGCTATTGTGTGGGGAGACTCAGTTTCCCGGGTATCCCCCATGGACACATGTTCTTCAGCTGGGTCTGATTTTCTCCAGACAAGCTGTCTTGGGAAGGATTTGGCCAGCCCTAAGAACCTGAAGGGAAAGGGCGGAGGGGGGTTCTCTCTCTGCCCCCGACAGCCCCGAGCTGGGTCGGTCCCTCAGACCTGGCCAGGGGCAGCCCATCCCCCGGCGCCCTTCCCCCGGGGCATCCAAGGGCAGGCTCGGCGCCAGCCCCACCCCGCTCGCCACTGCCCGACCATCGTCCTCCCTCGGGGGGCCTGGGCAGGACAGGGACCCGGCTGTGGGAGGCCTCCAGATCTCAGGCCTGGCACACCGTTTACCAGGCTGCTTCCTCCTCTGACGGGGGCCCAGCACACGCCCCAGGAGACTTGGCAGCCGCCCCCAGGGCTCTAGCCTCTGGAACTCGTCCCCTTGGAAGGGGCCTGGCCCAGGTGCCAGGTTCGGCTGGTCGGCCAGCCTCCTTTGGAGAAAGCAGGCAAGCCGAGCCAGCCTTGCAGTGGCCCTGGCGTGACACCTGCCACCTCAGGCAGAGGGCCTCCCGCGTGCCCTCCATGGCGGGTTTCTCCCCGGAGCCGTGGCCTGGGCACTAGGAAGGCCGGGCCTCCCCGACTCCCGGGAGGAGGGGCTAGCCCAGTTGCGCCCTGGCCCCCAAACCCTCTGGTGCCATCTGCCTGTCTCGGCACTTCTGACTCCACAGAGCCTTTCCTACATCTGGGCTGCCTGCCGTGGCAAAGTGCAGGCGTGGGGTGAGGCCATGGCTTTGTCTTTCCAGGAAAAAATGAGCCCCTGGCCGAAGCAGCAGGCCCAGGCAGAGCCTTGAGCTTGAAGCCCAGTAGGTCTGTGGCCCTCAGGGCCAGAGCCATGCTTTCAAGGCAGGGAAGCGGCCTCCAAGCTGAGTGGGAGTGGGGGAGGGGAGGGAGACAGCTGAAGCCGAGTCCAGAAGGGCGGCGATGGAAGAGCTGCAGCTGGGTCAGAGCCTGGAGGGAGGGCGGGGCCTTCACTGAGGACCCCCCCCAGGCCAGCCCTAGGCCCCGGCGGTCGCGCATGCGCCCTTGGCCTGTGCGGTGTGTGGGGGGTTGAACCCAAGCCCGCAGGGCTCCCGGAGCGGCCAGAGAAAGAAGGGCCCATGGAGAGGTAGGCGAGGTGGGCAGGGGGCGCCACCTTGCTCTCCTCAGCTCCCTGAGGGAGAGAGACAGAGACAGAGACAGAGAGAGTGATCCCTGACCTCTGAGTCTCTGCCTCCACCGCTGGCTGGTGCCAACTCACGCGCCATCCCACTTCCAGCCATCACTCCCAGGCCTGCCCCGGGGCCAGCCCCACCACAGACAGGCCGGTTGGTTCCTGCTCACCTCTGTGCCGTCCCTTCCCGACCTGACCCCAGTGCAGGGGATAAGCTTCAGACAAGTCTTTCCATGTCCCTCTGCATGACAATAGACTTCCTCCCCTCTCCCATTCCACAGGCCCACCCGGGACATCCACCTTTGTCATTAGCTCAGGAGAGGATGCAAGATGAGAATCTCTGCTATTGTGTGGGGAGACTCAGTTTCCCGGGTTTCCCCCATGGACACATGTTCTTCAGCTGGGTCTGATTTTCTCCAGACAAGCTGTCTTGGGAAGGATTTGGCCAGCCCTAAGAACCTGAAGGGAAAGGGCGGAGGGGGGTTCTCTCTCTGCCCCCGACAGCCCCGAGCTGGGTCGGTCCCTCAGACCTGGCCAGGGGCAGCCCATCCCCCGGCGCCCTTCCCCGGGGCATCCAAGGGCAGGCTCGGCGCCAGCCCCACCCCGCTCGCCACTGCCCGACCATCGTCCTCCCTCGGGGGGCCTGGGCAGGACAGGGACCCGGCTGTGGGAGGCCTCCAGATCTCAGGCCTGGCACACCGTTTACCAGGCTGCTTCCTCCTCTGACGGGGGCCCAGCACACGCCCCAGGAGACTTGGCAGCCGCCCCCAGGGCTCTAGCCTCTGGAACTCGTCCCCTTGGAAGGGGCCTGGCCCAGGTGCCAGGTTCGGCTGGTCGGCCAGCCTCCTTTGGAGAAAGCAGGCAAGCCGAGCCAGGCTTGCAGTGGCCCTGGCGTGACACCTGCCACCTCAGGCAGAGGGCCTCCCGCGTGCCCTCCATGGCGGGTTTCTCCCCGGAGCCGTGGCCTGGGCACTAGGAAGGCCGGGCCTCCCCGACTCCCGGGAGGAGGGGCTAGCCCAGTTGCGCCCTGGCCCCCAAACCCTCTGGTGCCATCTGCCTGTCTCGGCACTTCTGACTCCACAGAGCCTTTCCTACATCTGGGCTGCCTGCCGTGGCAAAGTGCAGGCGTGGGGTGAGGCCATGGCTTTGTCTTTCCAGGAAAAAATGAGCCCCTGGCCGAAGCAGCAGGCCCAGGCAGAGCCTTGAGCTTGAAGCCCAGTAGGTCTGTGGCCCTCAGGGCCAGAGCCATGCTTTCAAGGCAGGGAAGCGGCCTCCAAGCTGAGTGGGAGTGGGGGAGGGGAGGGAGACAGCTGAAGAGCTGAAGCCGAGTCCAGAAGGGCGGCGATGGAAGAGCTGCAGCTGGGTCAGAGCCTGGAGGGAGGGCGGGGCCTTCACTGAGGACCCCCCCCCCAGGCCAGCCCTAGGCCCCGGCGGTCGCGCATGCGCCCTTGGCCTGTGCGGTGTGTGGGGGGTTGAACCCAAGCCCGCAGGGCTCCCGGAGCGGCCAGAGAAAGAAGGGCCCATGGAGAGGTAGGCGAGGTGGGCAGGGGGCGCCACCTTACTCTCCTCAGCTCCCTGAGGGAGAGAGACAGAGACAGAGACAGAGAGAGTGATCCCTGACCTCTGAGTCTCTGCCTCCAACGCTGGCTGGTGCCAACTCACGCGCCATCCCACTTCCAGCCATCACCCCCACGCCTGCCCCGGGGCCAGCCCCACCACAGACAGGCCGGTTGGTTCCTGCTCACCTCTGTGCCGTCCCTTCCCGACCTGACCCCAGTGCAGGGGATAAGCTTCAGACAAGTCTTTCCATGTCCCTCTGCATGACAATAGACTTCCTCCCCTCTCCCATTCCACAGGCCCACCCGGGACATCCACCTTTGTCATTAGCTCAGGAGAGGATGCAAGATGAGAATCTCTGCTATTGTGTGGGGAGACTCAGTTTCCCGGGTTTCCCCCATGGACACATGTTCTTCAGCTGGGTCTGATTTTCTCCAGACAAGCTGTCTTGGGAAGGATTTGGCCAGCCCTAAGAACCTGAAGGGAAAGGGCGGAGGGGGGTTCTCTCTCTGCCCCCGACAGCCCCGAGCTGGGTCGGTCCCTCAGACCTGGCCAGGGGCAGCCCATCCCCCGGCGCCCTTCCCCGGGGCATCCAAGGGCAGGCTCGGCGCCAGCCCCACCCCGCTCGCCACTGCCCGACCATCGTCCTCCCTCGGGGGGCCTGGGCAGGACAGGGACCCGGCTGTGGGAGGCCTCCAGATCTCAGGCCTGGCACACCGTTTACCAGGCTGCTTCCTCCTCTGACGGGGGCCCAGCACACGCCCCAGGAGACTTGGCAGCCGCCCCCAGGGCTCTAGCCTCTGGAACTCGTCCCCTTGGAAGGGGCCTGGCCCAGGTGCCAGGTTCGGCTGGTCGGCCAGCCTCCTTTGGAGAAAGCAGGCAAGCCGAGCCAGGCTTGCAGTGGCCCTGGCGTGACACCTGCCACCTCAGGCAGAGGGCCTCCCGCGTGCCCTCCATGGCGGGTTTCTCCCCGGAGCCGTGGCCTGGGCACTAGGAAGGCCGGGCCTCCCCGACTCCCGGGAGGAGGGGCTAGCCCAGTTGCGCCCTGGCCCCCAAACCCTCTGGTGCCATCTGCCTGTCTCGGCACTTCTGACTCCACAGAGCCTTTCCTACATCTGGGCTGCCTGCCGTGGCAAAGTGCAGGCGTGGGGTGAGGCCATGGCTTTGTCTTTCCAGGAAAAAATGAGCCCCTGGCCGAAGCAGCAGGCCCAGGCAGAGCCTTGAGCTTGAAGCCCAGTAGGTCTGTGGCCCTCAGGGCCAGAGCCATGCTTTCAAGGCAGGGAAGCGGCCTGCAAGCTGAGTGGGAGTGGGGGAGGGGAGGGAGACAGCTGAAGCCGAGTCCAGAAGGGCGGCGATGGAAGAGCTGCAGCTGGGTCAGAGCCTGGAGGGAGGGCGGGGCCTTCACTGAGGACCCCCCCCCAGGCCAGCCCTAGGCCCCGGCGGTCGCGCATGCGCCCTTGGCCTGTGCGGTGTGTGGGGGGTTGAACCCAAGCCCGCAGGGCTCCCGGAGCGGCCAGAGAAAGAAGGGCCCATGGAGAGGTAGGCGAGGTGGGCAGGGGGCGCCACCTTACTCTCCTCAGCTCCCTGAGGGAGAGAGACAGAGACAGAGACAGAGAGAGTGATCCCTGACCTCTGAGTCTCTGCCTCCAACGCTGGCTGGTGCCAACTCACGCGCCATCCCACTTCCAGCCATCACCCCCACGCCTGCCCCGGGGCCAGCCCCACCACAGACAGGCCGGTTGGTTCCTGCTCACCTCTGTGCCGTCCCTTCCCGACCTGACCCCAGTGCAGGGGATAAGCTTCAGACAAGTCTTTCCATGTCCCTCTGCATGACAATAGACTTCCTCCCCTCTCCCATTCCACAGGCCCACCCGGGACATCCACCTTTGTCATTAGCTCAGGAGAGGATGCAAGATGAGAATCTCTGCTATTGTGTGGGGAGACTCAGTTTCCCGGGTTTCCCCCATGGACACATGTTCTTCAGCTGGGTCTGATTTTCTCCAGACAAGCTGTCTTGGGAAGGATTTGGCCAGCCCTAAGAACCTGAAGGGAAAGGGCGGAGGGGGGTTCTCTCTCTGCCCCCGACAGCCCCGAGCTGGGTCGGTCCCTCAGACCTGGCCAGGGGCAGCCCATCCCCCGGCGCCCTTCCCCGGGGCATCCAAGGGCAGGCTCGGCGCCAGCCCCACCCCGCTCGCCACTGCCCGACCATCGTCCTCCCTCGGGGGGCCTGGGCAGGACAGGGACCCGGCTGTGGGAGGCCTCCAGATCTCAGGCCTGGCACACCGTTTACCAGGCTGCTTCCTCCTCTGACGGGGGCCCAGCACACGCCCCAGGAGACTTGGCAGCCGCCCCCAGGGCTCTAGCCTCTGGAACTCGTCCCTTTGGAAGGGGCCTGGCCCAGGTGCCAGGTTCGGCTGGTCGGCCAGCCTCCTTTGGAGAAAGCAGGCAAGCCGAGCCAGGCTTGCAGTGGCCCTGGCGTGACACCTGCCACCTCAGGCAGAGGGCCTCCCGCGTGCCCTCCATGGCGGGTTTCTCCCCGGAGCCGTGGCCTGGGCACTAGGAAGGCCGGGCCTCCCCGACTCCCGGGAGGAGGGGCTAGCCCAGTTGCGCCCTGGCCCCCAAACCCTCTGGTGCCATCTGCCTGTCTCGGCACTTCTGACTCCACAGAGCCTTTCCTACATCTGGGCTGCCTGCCGTGGCAAAGTGCAGGCGTGGGGTGAGGCCATGGCTTTGTCTTTCCAGGAAAAAATGAGCCCCTGGCCGAAGCAGCAGGCCCAGGCAGAGCCTTGAGCTTGAAGCCCAGTAGGTCTGTGGCCCTCAGGGCCAGAGCCATGCTTTCAAGGCAGGGAAGCGGCCTCCAAGCTGAGTGGGAGTGGGGGAGGGGAGGGAGACAGCTGAAGCCGAGTCCAGAAGGGCGGCGATGGAAGAGCTGCAGCTGGGTCAGAGCCTGGAGGGAGGGCGGGGCCTTCACTGAGGACCCCCCCCCAGGCCAGCCCTAGGCCCCGGCGGTCGCGCATGCGCCCTTGGCCTGTGCGGTGTGTGGGGGGTTGAACCCAAGCCCGCAGGGCTCCCGGAGCGGCCAGAGAAAGAAGGGCCCATGGAGAGGTAGGCGAGGTGGGCAGGGGGCGCCACCTTACTCTCCTCAGCTCCCTGAGGGAGAGAGACAGAGACAGAGACAGAGAGAGTGATCCCTGACCTCTGAGTCTCTGCCTCCAACGCTGGCTGGTGCCAACTCACGCGCCATCCCACTTCCAGCCATCACCCCCACGCCTGCCCCGGGGCCAGCCCCACCACAGACAGGCCGGTTGGTTCCTGCTCACCTCTGTGCCGTCCCTTCCCGACCTGACCCCAGTGCAGGGGATAAGCTTCAGACAAGTCTTTCCATGTCCCTCTGCATGACAATAGACTTCCTCCCCTCTCCCATTCCACAGGCCCACCCGGGACATCCACCTTTGTCATTAGCTCAGGAGAGGATGCAAGATGAGAATCTCTGCTATTGTGTGGGGAGACTCAGTTTCCCGGGTTTCCCCCATGGACACATGTTCTTCAGCTGGGTCTGATTTTCTCCAGACAAGCTGTCTTGGGAAGGATTTGGCCAGCCCTAAGAACCTGAAGGGAAAGGGCGGAGGGGGGTTCTCTCTCTGCCCCCGACAGCCCCGAGCTGGGTCGGTCCCTCAGACCTGGCCAGGGGCAGCCCATCCCCCGGCGCCCTTCCCCGGGGCATCCAAGGGCAGGCTCGGCGCCAGCCCCACCCCGCTCGCCACTGCCCGACCATCGTCCTCCCTCGGGGGGCCTGGGCAGGACAGGGACCCGGCTGTGGGAGGCCTCCAGATCTCAGGCCTGGCACACCGTTTACCAGGCTGCTTCCTCCTCTGACGGGGGCCCAGCACACGCCCCAGGAGACTTGGCAGCCGCCCCCCAGGGCTCTAGCCTCTGGAACTCGTCCCCTTGGAAGGGGCCTGGCCCAGGTGCCAGGTTCGGCTGGTCGGCCAGCCTCCTTTGGAGAAAGCAGGCAAGCCGAGCCAGGCTTGCAGTGGCCCTGGCGGTGACACCTGCCACCTCAGGCAGAGGGCCTCCCGCGTGCCCTCCATGGCGGGTTTCTCCCCGGAGCCGTGGCCTGGGCACTAGGAAGGCCGGGCCTCCCCGACTCCCGGGAGGGAGGGGCTAGCCCAGTTGCGCCCTGGCCCCCAAACCCTCTGGTGCCATCTGCCTGTCTCGGCACTTCTGACTCCACAGAGCCTTTCCTACATCTGGGCTGCCTGCCGTGGCAAAGTGCAGGCGTGGGGTGAGGCCATGGCTTTGTCTTTCCAGGAAAAAATGAGCCCCTGGCCGAAGCAGCAGGCCCAGGCAGAGCCTTGAGCTGAAGCCCAGTAGGTCTGTGGCCCTCAGGGCCAGAGCCATGCTTTCAAGGCAGGGAAGCGGCCTGCAAGCTGAGTGGGAGTGGGGGAGGGGAGGGAGACAGCTGAAGCCGAGTCCAGAAGGGCGGCGATGGAAGAGCTGCAGCTGGGTCAGAGCCTGGAGGGAGGGCGGGGCCTTCACTGAGGACCCCCCCCCCAGGCCAGCCCTAGGCCCCGGCGGTCGCGCATGCGCCCTTGGCCTGTGCGGTGTGTGGGGGGTTGAACCCAAGCCCGCAGGGCTCCCGGAGCGGCCAGAGAAAGAAGGGCCCATGGAGAGGTAGGCGAGGTGGGCAGGGGGGCGCCACCTTACTCTCCTCAGCTCCCTGAGGGAGAGAGACAGAGACAGAGACAGAGAGAGTGATCCCTGACCTCTGAGTCTCTGCCTCCAACGCTGGCTGGTGCCAACTCACGCGCCATCCCACTTCCAGCCATCACGCCCCACGCCTGCCCCGGGGCCAGCCCCACCACAGACAGGCCGGTTGGTTCCTGCTCACCTCTGTGCCGTCCCTTCCCGACCTGACCCCAGTGCAGGGGATAAGCTTCAGACAAGTCTTTCCATGTCCCTCTGCATGACAATAGACTTCCTCCCCTCTCCCATTCCACAGGCCCACCCGGACATCCACCTTTGTCATTAGCTCAGGAGAGGATGCAAGATGAGAATCTCTGCTATTGTGTGGGGAGACTCAGTTTCCCGGGTTTCCCCCATGGACACATGTTCTTCAGCTGGGTCTGATTTTCTCCAGACAAGCTGTCTTGGGAAGGATTTGGCCAGCCCTAAGAACCTGAAGGGAAAGGGCGGAGGGGGGTTCTCTCTCTGCCCCCGACAGCCCCGAGCTGGGTCGGTCCCTCAGACCTGGCCAGGGGCAGCCCCATCCCCCGGCGCCCTTCCCCGGGGCATCCAAGGGCAGGCTCGGCGCCAGCCCCACCCCGCTCGCCACTGCCCGACCATCGTCCTCCCTCGGGGGGGCCTGGGCAGGACAGGGACCCGGCTGTGGGAGGCCTCCAGATCTCAGGCCTGGCACACCGTTTACCAGGCTGCTTCCTCCTCTGACGGGGGCCCAGCACACGCCCCAGGAGACTGGCAGCCGCCCCCCAGGGCTCTAGCCTCTGGAACTCGTCCCCTTTGGAAGGGGCCTGGCCCAGGTGCCAGGTTCGGCTGGTCGGCCAGCCCTCCTTTGGAGAAAGCAGGCAAGCCGAGCCAGGCTTGCAGTGGCCCTGGCGTGACACCTGCCACCTCAGGCAGAGGGCCTCCCGCGTGCCCTCCATGGCGGGTTTCTCCCCGGAGCCGTGGGCCTGGGCACTAGGAAGGCCGGGCCTCCCCGACTCCCGGGAGGAGGGGGCTAGCCCAGTTGCGCCCTGGCCCCCAAACCCTCTGGTGCCATCTGCCTGTCTCGGCACTTCTGACTCCACAGAGCCTTTCCTACATCTGGGCTGCCTGCCGTGGCAAAGTGCAGGCGTGGGGTGAGGCCATGGCTTTGTCTTTCCAGGAAAAAATGAGCCCCTGGCGAAGCAGCAGGCCCAGGCAGAGCCTTGAGCTTGAAGCCCAGTAGGTCTGTGGCCCTCAGGGCCAGAGCCATGCTTTCAAGGCAGGGAAGCGGCCTCCAAGCTGAGTGGGAGTGGGGGGAGGGGGAGGGAGACAGCTGAAGCCGAGTCCAGAAGGGCGGCGATGGAAGAGCTGCAGCTGGGTCAGAGCCTGGAGGGAGGGCGGGGCCTTCACTGAGGACCCCCCCCAGGCCAGCCCTAGGCCCCGGCGGTCGCGCATGCGCCCTTGGCCTGTGCGGGTGTGTGGGGGGGTTGAACCCAAGCCCGCAGGGCTCCCGGAGCGGCCAGAGAAAGAAGGGGCCCATGGAGAGGTAGGCGAGGTGGGCAGGGGGCGCCACCTTGCTCTCCTCAGCTCCCTGAGGGAGAGAGACAGAGACAGAGACAGAGAGAGTGATCCCTGACCTCTGAGTCTCTGCCTCCAACGCTGGCTGGTGCCAACTCACGCGCCATCCCACTTCCAGCCATCACTCCCACGCCTGCCCCGGGGCCAGCCCCACCACAGACAGGCCGGTTGGTTCCTGCTCACCTCTGTGCCGTCCCTTCCCGACCTGACCCCAGTGCAGGGGATAAGCTTCAGACAAGTCTTTCCATGTCCCTCTGCATGACAATAGACTTCCTCCCCTCTCCCATTCCACAGGCCACCCGGGACATCCACCTTTGTCATTAGCTCAGGAGAGGATGCAAGATGAGAATCTCTGCTATTGTGTGGGGAGACTCAGTTTCCCGGGTTTTCCCCCATGGACACATGTTCTTCAGCTGGGTCTGATTTTCTCCAGACAAGCTGTCTTGGGAAGGATTTGGCCAGCCCTAAGAACCTGAAGGGAAAGGGCGGAGGGGGGTTCTCTCTCTGCCCCCGACAGCCCCGAGCTGGGTTGGTCCCTCAGACCTGGCCAGGGGCAGCCCATCCCCCGGCGCCCTTCCCCGGGGCATCCAAGGGCAGGCTCGGCGCCAGCCCCACCCCGCTCGCCACTGCCCGACCATCGTCCTCCCTCGGGGGGCCTGGGCAGGACAGGGGACCCGGCTGTGGGAGGCCTCCAGATCTCAGGCCTGGCACACCGTTTACCAGGCTCGCTTCCTCCTCTGACGGGGGCCCAGCACACGCCCCCAGGAGACTTGGCAGCCGCCCCCAGGGCTCTAGCCTCTGGAACTCGTCCCCTTGGAAGGGGCCCTGGCCCAGGTGCCAGGTTCGGCTGGTCGGCCAGCCTCCTTTGGAGAAAGCAGGCAAGCCGAGCCAGGCTTGCAGTGGCCCTGGGCGTGACACCTGCCACCTCAGGCAGAGGGCCTCCCGCGTGCCCTCCATGGCGGGTTTCTCCCCGGAGCCGTGGCCTGGGCACTAGGAAGGCCGGGCCTCCCCGACTCCCGGGAGGAGGGGCTAGCCCAGTTGCGCCGCTGGCCCCCAAACCCTCTGGTGCCATCTGCCTGTCTCGGCACTTCTGACTCCACAGAGCCTTTCCTACATCTGGGCTGCCTGCCGTGGCAAAGTGCAGGCGTGGGGTGAGGCCATGGCTTTGTCTTTCCAGGAAAAAATGAGCCCCTGGCCGAAGCAGCAGGCCCAGGCAGAGCCTTGAGCTTGAAGCCCAGTAGGTCTGTGGCCCTCAGGGCCAGAGCCATGCTTTCAAGGCAGGGAAGCGGCCTCCAAGCTGAGTGGGAGTGGGGGAGGGGAGGGAGACAGCTGAAGCCGAGTCCAGAAGGGCGGCGATGGAAAGAGCTGCAGCTGGGTCAGAGCTGGAGGGAGGGCGGGGCCTTCACTGAGGACCCCCCCCCCCAGGCCAGCCCTAGGCCCCGGCGGTCGCGCATGCGCCCTTGGCCTGTGCGGTGTGTGGGGGGTTGAACCCAAGCCCGCAGGGCTCCCGGAGCGGCCAGAGAAAGAAGGGCCCATGGAGAGGTAGGCGAGGTGGGCAGGGGGCGCCACCTTGCTCTCCTCAGCTCCCCTGAGGGGAGAGAGACAGTGACAGAGACAGAGAGAGAGAGATCCCTGACCTCTGAGTCTCTGCCCCACGCTGGCTGGTGCCAACTCACGCGCCATCCCACTTCCAGCCATCACCCCCACGCCTGCCCCGGGGCCAGCCCCACCACAGAGAGGCCGGTTGGTTCCTGCTCACCTCTGTGCCTTCCCTTCCCGACCTGACCCCAGTGCAGGGGATAAGCTTCAGACAAGTCTTTCCATGTCCCTCTGCATGACAATAGACTTCCTCCCCCTCTCCCATTCCACAGGCCCACCCGGGACATCCACCTTTGTCATTAGCTCAGGAGAGGATGCAAGATGAGAATCTCTGCTATTGTGTGGGGAGACTCAGTTTCCCGGGTTTCCCCCATGGACACATGTTCTTCAGCTGGGTCTGATTTTCTCCAGACAAGCTGTCTTGGGGAAGGATTTGGCCAGCCCTAAGAACCTGAAGCGGAAATGGCGGAGGGGGGGTTCTCTCTCTGCCCCCGACAGCCCCGAGCTGGGTCGGTCCCCTCAGACCCTGGCCAGGGGCAGCCCATCCCCCGGCGCCCTTCCCCGGGGCATCCAAGGGCAGGCTCGGCGCCAGCCCCACCCCGCTCGCCACTGCCCGACCATCGTCCTCCCTCGGGGGGGCCTGGGGCAGGACAGGGACCCGGCTGTGGGAGGCCTCCAGATCTCAGGCCTGGCACACCGTTTACCAGGCTGCTTCCTCCTCTGACGGGGGCCCAGCACACGCCCCAGGAGACTTGCAGCCGCCCCCAGGGCTCTAGCCTCTGGAACTCGTCCCTTTGGAAGGGGCCTGGCCCAGGTGCCAGGTTCGGCTGGTCGGACCAGCCTCCTTTGGAGAAAGCAGGCAAGCCGAGCCAGGCTTGCAGTGGCCCCTGGCGTGACACCTGCCACCTCAGGCAGAGGGCCTCCCGCGTGCCCTCCATGGCGGGTTTTCTCCCCGGAGCCGTGGCCCTGGGCACTAGGAAGGCCGGGGCCTCCGCCCGACTCCCGGGAGGAGGGGCTAGCCCAGTTGCGCCCTGGCCCCCAAACCCTCTGGTGCCATCTGCCTGTCTCGGCACTTCTGACTCCACAGAGCCTTTCCTACATCTGGGCTGCCTGCCGTGGCAAGTGCAGGCGTGGGGGTGAGGCCATGGCTTTGTCTTTCCAGGAAAAAATGAGCCCCTGGCCGAAGCAGCAGGCCCAGGCAGAGCCTTGAGCTTGAAGCCCAGTAGGTCTGTGGCCCTCAGGGCCAGAGCCATGCTTTCAAGGCAGGGAAGCGGCCTCCAAGCTGAGTGGGAGTGGGGGAGGGGAGGGAGACAGCTGAAGCCGAGTCCAGAAGGGCGGCGATGGAAGAGCCTGCAGCTGGGTCAGAGCCTGGAGGGAGGGCGGGGCCTTCACTGAGGACCCCCCCCAGGCCAGCCCTAGGCCCCGGCGGTCGCGCATGCGCCCTTGGCCTGTGCGGTGTCGTGTGGGGGTTGAACCCAAGCCCGCAGGGCTCCCGGAGCGGCCAGAGAAAGAAGGGCCCATGGAGAGGTAGGCGAGGTGGGCAGGGGGGCGCCACCTTGCTCTCCTCAGCTCCCTGAGGGGAGAGAGACAGAGACAGAGACAGAGAGAGTGATCCCCTGACCTCTGAGTCTCTGCCTCCAACGCTGGCTGGTTGCCAACTCACGCGCCATCCCACTTCCAGCCATCACTCCCACGCCTGCCCCGGGGGCCAGCCCCACCACAGACAGGCCGGTTGGTTCCTGCTCACCTCTGTGCCGTCCCTTCCCGACCTGACCCCAGTGCAGGGGATAAGCTTCAGACAAGTCTTTCCATGTCCCTCTGCATGACAATAGACTTCCTCCCCTCTCCCATTCCACAGGCCCACCCGGGACATCCACCTTTGTCATTAGGCTCAGGAGAGGATTGCAAGATGAGAATCTCTGCTATTGTGTGGGGGAGACTCAGTTTCCCGGGTTTTCCCCCCATGGACACATGTTCTTCAGCTGGGTCTGATTTTCTCCAGACAAGCTGTCTTGGGAAGGATTTGGCCAGCCCTAAGAACCTGAAGGGAAAGGGCGGAGGGGGGTTCTCTCTCTGCCCCCGACAGCCCCGAGCTGGGTCGGTCCCCTCAGACCTGGCCAGGGGCAAGCCCATCCCCCGGCGCCCTTCCCCGGGGCATCCAAGGGGCAGGCTCGGCGCCAGCCCCACCCCGCTCGCCACTGCCCGACCATCGTCCTCCCTCGGGGGGCCTGGGCAGGACAGGGACCCGGCTGTGGGAGGCCTCCAGATCTCAGGCCTGGCACACCGTTTACCAGGGCTGCTTTCCTCCTCTGACGGGGGGCCCAGCACACGCCCCAGGAGACTTGGCAGCCGCCCCCAGGGCTCTAGCCTCTGGAACTCGTCCCCCTTGGAAGGGGCCTGGCCCAGGTGCCAGGTTCGGCTGGTCGGCCAGCCTCCTTTGGAGAAAGCAGGCAAGCCGAGCCAGGGCTTGCAGTGGCCCTGGCGTGACACCTGCCACCTCAGGCAGAGGGCCTCCCGCGTGCCCTCCATGGCGGGTTTCTCCCCGGAGCCGTGGCCTGGCGGCACTAGGAAGGCCGGGCCCTCCCCGACTCCCGGGAGGAGGGGCTAGCCCAGTTGCGCCCTGGCCCCCAAACCCTCTGGTGCCATCTGCCTGTCTCGGCACTTCTGACTCCACAGAGCCTTTCCTACATCTGGGCTGCCTGCCGTGGCAAAGTGCAGGCGTGGGGTGAGGCCAATGCTTTGTCTTTCCAGGGAAAAAAATGAGCCCCTGGCCGAAGCAGCAGGCCCAGGCAGAGCCTTGAGCTTGAAGCCCAGTAAGGTCTGTGGCCCTCAGGGCCAGAGCCATGCTTTCAAGGCAGGGAAGCGGCCTCCAAGCTGAGTGGGAGTGGGGGAGGGGAGGGAGACAGCTGAAGAGCTGAAGCCGAGTCCAGAAGGGCGGCGATGGAAGAGCTGCAGCTGGGTCAGAGCCTGGAGGGAGGGCGGGGCCTTCACTGAGGACCCCCCCCCAGGCCAGCCCTAGGCCCCGGCGGTCGCGCATGCGCCCTTGGCCTGTGCGGGTGTGTGGGGGGTTGAACCCAAGCCCGCAGGGCTCCCGGAGCGGCCAGAGAAAGAAGGGCCCATGGAGAGGTAGGCGAGGTGGGCAGGGGGCGCCACCTTGCTCTCCTCAGCTCCCTGAGGGAGAGAGACAGTGACAGAGACAGAGAGAGAGAGATCCCTGACCTCTGAGTCCTCTGCCTCCACCGCTGGCTGGTGCCAACTCACGCGCCATCCCACTTTCCAGCCATCACCCCCACGCCTGCCCCGGGGCCAGCCTCCACCACAGAGAGGCCGGTTGGATTCCTGCTCACCTCTGTGCCTTCCCTTCCCGACCTGACCCCAGTGCAGTGGGATAAGCTTCAGACAAGTCTTTCCATGTCCCTCTGCATGACAATAGACTTCCTCCCCTCTCCCATTCCACAGGCCCACCCGGGACATCCACCTTTGTCATTAGCTCAGGAGAGGATGCAAGATGAGAATCTCTGCTATTGTGTTGGGAGACTCAGTTTCCCGGGTTTCCCCCCATGGACACATGTTCTTCAGCTGGGTCTGATTTTCTCCAGACAAGCTGTCTTGGGAAGGATTTGGCCAGCCCTAAGAACCTGAAGGGAAATGGCGGAGGGGGGGTTCTCTCTCTGCCCCCCGACAGCCCCGAGCTGGGTCGGTCCCTCAGACCTGGCCAGGGGCAGCCCATCCCCCGGCGCCCTTCCCCGGGGCATCCAAGGGCAGGCTCGGCGCCAGGCCCCACCCCGCTCGCCACTGCCCGACCATCGTCCTCCCTCGGGGGGCCTGGGCAGGACAGGGACCCGGCTGTGGGAGGCCTCCAGATACTCAGGCCTGGCACACCGTTTACCAGGCTGCTTCCTCCTCTGACGGGGGCCCAGCACACGCCCCAGGAGACTTGGCAGCCGCCCCCAGGGCTCTTAGCCTCTGGAACTCGTCCCTTTGGAAGGGGCCTGGCCCAGGTGCCAGGTTCGGCTGGTCGGCCAGCCTCCTTTGGAGAAAGCAGGCAAGCCGAGCCAGGCTTGCAGTGGCCCTGGCGTGACACCTGCCACCTTCAGGCAGAGGGCCTCCCGCGTGCCCTCCATGGCGGGTTTCTCCCCGGAGCGTGGCCTGGGCACTAGGAAGGCCGGGCCTCCCCGACTCCCGGGAGGAGGGGCTAGCCCAGTTGCGCCCTGGCCCCCAAACCCCTCTGGTGCCATCTGCCTGTCTCGGCACTTCTGA
>NW_026691876.1:0-36974 GCF_020826845.1 Diceros bicornis minor
CTCTTGTGGCCCAAGGTAGGATCTTCCGGATCGTGATCCCTCTGGGGTTCTTCTTGCTCTGCAAAGCAGGGCTCCGGGACGTTGTCAGCCTTGGGGTCTGCAAACACCACCTCAGAAACACACACACACTCTCTCTCTCCCTCTCTCTCGCTCCCTCTCCCTCCCTCCCTCTCCCTCTCCCTCTCCCTCTCTGTCTCTCTCTCTGTCTCTCTGTCTCTCTCTCTGTCTGTCTGTCTCTCTCTCTCTCTCTCTCTCTCTGTCTCTCTCTCTCCACCTTTCCTTGCCGCATCCCAAATCCACACCTGTCCGACTTGGTCTTGCTGTTGCCTTCGCCGGCGTTCCCTCCGCACTCTCTTCCACGATTCTCTGCTCCCGGTCTAGGGTGCACGTGCTGTATGGCGGTGGCTCTCTGTGTCCTTGCGCTGTGTCTCCCCTGCTCTGAAACCCTTCTGCTTCCGGGCATTGCTTCTGCTCTTTGTCAGTCGTGGTCTGGCCCTGTGTGCCACCTCCGGGCTGGGGAGGAGATCAAGGCCATCCCTCTGCCAGCCGGATCCAGCCAGGTCACGTTTCTTCCGTGACAAAACACGGCCCCACATCAACACTTGAACCTTTCCCTCCAGGAGGAGGAAAATCCTTGTCAAGACAGAAGGCCGAGAAAGACTCGGCCAGTGAACGGGGCCACACTAGGCAGGCCACCTAGGGAACGGGGAAGCCAGCGGGCAGGCGCCTCCACCAGCAGGTCCCAGCCCCTCGTCTCCACTCAGGAAAGCCATGCTTTCCTGCTTCTCAGGGCACTCGTCTCGGCGGGAGAGCTCCACCGCCGGGGGGAGGAGAAAGGCCCACGCCGGCCCCACCCTGAGTGCACCCGATGCGGGCAGGAGGGCCAGGAGCATCCTCCGGCTGGCCTGCTTTCTCAAAGGGAGGCTGGCGGACCCTGCCACCGGAGCCAAACTCCGTCAGCGGAACAACTGTGGAGGAAAGAGCCCTGGGTCCTGAAAGGCTTGTGGGAAGTGCCTTGGCCCCTGTCCGAGGAGGAGGGAGCCGGGAACCTGGTGTGCCCGACCCGGGCAGGTAGCGCCCTCCACGGCCAGGTTCTCGCCGCCAGCCATGCCAGGTACCCAACGGGGACTGGCGTGCTGGACTTGGGCGCTGGCCCTGTGGAGGGGACCCGCCCGGGAGTGGCGCTTTCAAGAGATTCTTGGAGGGCACTGGGAGATCCACGGACCCCTGCAGGGGCCGTGGCGCCAGATAACGGGCCTCCTCTGCCCACGGCAGGCGGGGAGGGGGCGACCAATCTCAGGGTCACTAGATTTCGCTGGCCGCGACCATCACTTCGAGCGGGACTCGGGGCTCTTCCTTGCCCCCGCCTCAGCGGATTTCTTGGCTCTCCCACATGTGATCTCGTTGCCACAGACCGCGGTCCGGATTTGGGACCACGGAGGTGCCTGACGGGCCCGCCTCTCACCAGCAAGTCCGCCCGCCACCGCGGTGGCCGCGGCGGCGGCGGCGGCGGCGGCGGCGGCGGCGGCGGCGGCGGCGGCGGCGGCGGCAGCGGCGGCCGAAGCGACACAGAGATTGGGGATCTCGGGGACCTGAGGAGAGGAAGGTGGGCGTGCCCTGCCCGCCTTCCTTCCCTCTGCGGTCGGGTCGGTCCTCCTCAGCGCCCCACCTCCAGGAGCCCAGCTTCATTCGGGGGAAGCCAGTCCTCCCACTGCGCATGCGCAGGCAGCCGGCGCCTCCGACCTCACAAAGACCCGTAGCGTTGCTAAGCGACGCGTCCGCCACGCTCTGAGCGGGCGGGCACGCCCCCTTGCGCGGCTCAGGCGCTGACGCAGGCACAGGCTGTGACAGGTGTTCCAGTGGGTGGGGGCGGATGTACGAGTGAATGAAGGGATGGATGGGGGCGGGTGGGTGGATGGACGGATGCACCGATGGACGGACGAATGGATGGATGGATATCCAAACGGAAGGAAGAAGGACTGGAGGAAAGAAGGAATAGAAGGAATAAGGATGGAGAGACGGATGGATGGGCGGTTGGGGCTCTCGTGAGTGGAGCTGGCCAGGTCGAGCCGCCTGACCTCCCAAGGCTGACAGGCCAGGATCAGGAGCCCAGCGGTGGTATCCCTTCCTCAGGTCGGCTTTGGGGGTGTGCCCCGGACTGTCCCCGAAGGGACACCCGCCCCCAAGATGGCACTGGTCTCCAAGGACCGTGTGCTTCCTTTTGGCTTTGCTCGCTCAGGGGGCTGAGCGCCTCCGTGCCTGGAGCTACATCCCGAGCCCGAGGAGCTGCCCGTGCAGGGGCAGGCATGGGCTTTGCCCGCTGGGCCTGGGCCTCCCTGCAGCCCCCATTCCTCCTCGCGGCGACCTTGTGGCTGTGTGGCCCAGCGGGATTCTTTCCCTTCTTCCTTGTTGGCTTTCCTGGGTTTCTTTTTTCGGAAGGCGTGCCTGACTCGGCCAGGGCTTCGCACAGGCAGCTGGAAGAAGCCCCCGCTCCATCCCGAGAGTCAGCTTCCCAAACTCCAGAACCCAAAATGGCCTGGATCAGGAACTCGTCTGAGACTTGGAGGAGAGGTACCCAAAGAGGCCAAAGAAGGTGATCATGACTCTAGCGCACTCCCCCACCCCTCTTCCCCCAGTGCTCCCATCGGACCTCACCACAGTGCCATGGTCCGTGCTCAGCAAGAGGAAAGTCACCTTGGGACCACAGGATCGGCTCCGGCACAGTCGCTGTGGCCAATTCATCACCGACCCTCTTCCAGTTGAGCCGTCTGGTTGGGCCTGCCGGCACGTCATCTTCTGCCTTCCCCTCTGTCCACTGGGAAGTTGGTCCCGGGGGGTTCAGGGTCGGGGGTCTTTGGGGCCTGGGTTGCTCCTCGGAAAGCACTCTCTTACATATGCTCTCTGGCTCCCTGTTTTGTTCTTTCTTTACACTTTGCCTGCAGGCTTCTCAGACCCTGGGTGGGTGCTCTGCACCTTTGCTCTTGTGGCCCAAGGTAGGATCTTCCGGATCGTGATCCCTCTGGGGTTCTTCTTGCTCTGCAAAGCAGGGCTCCGGGACGTTGTCAGCCTTGGGGTCTGCAAACACCACCTCAGAAACACACACACACTCTCTCTCTCTCCCTCTCTCTCGCTCCCTCTCCCTCCCTCCCTCTCCCTCTCCCTCTCTCTCTCTCTCTGTCTCTCTGTCTCTCTCTCTGTCTCTCTGTCTCTCTCTCTGTCTGTCTGTCTCTCTCTCTCTCTCTCTCTCTCTGTCTCTCTCTCTCCACCTTTCCTTGCCGCATCCCAAATCCACACCTGTCCGACTTGGTCTTGCTGTTGCCTTCGCCGGCGTTCCCTCCGCACTCTCTTCCACGATTCTCTGCTCCCGGTCTAGGGTGCACGTGCTGTATGGCGGTGGCTCTCTGTGTCCTTGCGCTGTGTCTCCCCTGCTCTGAAACCCTTCTGCTTCCGGGCATTGCTTCTGCTCTTTGTCAGTCGTGGTCTGGCCCTGTGTGCCACCTCCGGGCTGGGGAGGAGATCAAGGCCATCCCTCTGCCAGCCGGATCCAGCCAGGTCACGTTTCTTCCGTGACAAAACACGGCCCCACATCAACACTTGAACCTTTCCCTCCAGGAGGAGGAAAATCCTTGTCAAGACAGAAGGCCGAGAAAGACTCGGCCAGTGAACGGGGCCACACTAGGCAGGCCACCTAGGGAACGGGGAAGCCAGCGGGCAGGCGCCTCCACCAGCAGGTCCCAGCCCCTCGTCTCCACTCAGGAAAGCCATGCTTTCCTGCTTCTCAGGGCACTCGTCTCGGGAGAGCTCCACCGCCGGGGGGAGGAGAAAGGCCCACGCCGGCCCCACCCTGAGTGCACCCGATGCGGGCAGGAGGGCCAGGAGCATCCTCCGGCTGGCCTGCTTTCTCAAAGGGAGGCTGGCGGACCCTGCCACCGGAGCCAAACTCCGTCAGCGGAACAACTGTGGAGGAAAGAGCCCTGGGTCCTGAAAGGCTTGTGGGAAGTGCCTTGGCCCCTGTCCGAGGAGGAGGGAGCCGGGAACCTGGTGTGCCCGACCCGGGCAGGTAGCGCCCTCCACGGCCAGGTTCTCGCCGCCAGCCATGCCAGGTACCCAACGGGGACTGGCGTGCTGGACTTGGGCGCTGGCCCTGTGGAGGGGACCCGCCCGGGAGTGGCGCTTTCAAGAGATTCTTGGAGGGCACTGGGAGATCCACGGACCCCTGCAGGGGCCGTGGCGCCAGATAACGGGCCTCCTCTGCCCACGGCAGGCGGGGAGGGGGCGACCAATCTCAGGGTCACTAGATTTCGCTGGCCGCGACCATCACTTCGAGCGGGACTCGGGGCTCTTCCTTGCCCCCGCCTCAGCGGATTTCTTGGCTCTCCCACATGTGATCTCGTTGCCACAGACCGCGGTCCGGATTTGGGACCACGGAGGTGCCTGACGGGCCCGCCTCTCACCAGCAAGTCCGCCCGCCACCGCGGTGGCCGCGGCGGCGGCGGCGGCGGCGGCGGCGGCGGCGGCGGCGGCGGCGGCGGCAGCGGCGGCCGAAGCGACACAGAGATTGGGGATCTCGGGGACCTGAGGAGAGGAAGGTGGGCGTGCCCTGCCCGCCTTCCTTCCCTCTGCGGTCGGGTCGGTCCTCCTCAGCGCCCCACCTCCAGGAGCCCAGCTTCATTCGGGGGAAGCCAGTCCTCCCACTGCGCATGCGCAGGCAGCCGGCGCCTCCGACCTCACAAAGACCCGTAGCGTTGCTAAGCGACGCGTCCGCCACGCTCTGAGCGGGCGGGCACGCCCCCTTGCGCGGCTCAGGCGCTGACGCAGGCACAGGCTGTGACAGGTGTTCCAGTGGGTGGGGGCGGATGTACGAGTGAATGAAGGGATGGATGGGGGCGGGTGGGTGGATGGACGGATGCACCGATGGACGGACGAATGGATGGATGGATATCCAAACGGAAGGAAGAAGGACTGGAGGAAAGAAGGAATAGAAGGAATAAGGATGGAGAGACGGATGGATGGGCGGTTGGGGCTCTCGTGAGTGGAGCTGGCCAGGTCGAGCCGCCTGACCTCCCAAGGCTGACAGGCCAGGATCAGGAGCCCAGCGGTGGTATCCCTTCCTCAGGTCGGCTTTGGGGGTGTGCCCCGGACTGTCCCCGAAGGGACACCCGCCCCCAAGATGGCACTGGTCTCCAAGGACCGTGTGCTTCCTTTTGGCTTTGCTCGCTCAGGGGGCTGAGCGCCTCCGTGCCTGGAGCTACATCCCGAGCCCGAGGAGCTGCCCGTGCAGGGGCAGGCATGGGCTTTGCCCGCTGGGCCTGGGCCTCCCTGCAGCCCCCATTCCTCCTCGCGGCGACCTTGTGGCTGTGTGGCCCAGCGGGATTCTTTCCCTTCTTCCTTGTTGGCTTTCCTGGGTTTCTTTTTTCGGAAGGCGTGCCTGACTCGGCCAGGGCTTCGCACAGGCAGCTGGAAGAAGCCCCCGCTCCATCCCGAGAGTCAGCTTCCCAAACTCCAGAACCCAAAATGGCCTGGATCAGGAACTCGTCTGAGACTTGGAGGAGAGGTACCCAAAGAGGCCAAAGAAGGTGATCATGACTCTAGCGCACTCCCCCACCCCTCTTCCCCCAGTGCTCCCATCGGACCTCACCACAGTGCCATGGTCCGTGCTCAGCAAGAGGAAAGTCACCTTGGGACCACAGGATCGGCTCCGGCACAGTCGCTGTGGCCAATTCATCACCGACCCTCTTCCAGTTGAGCCGTCTGGTTGGGCCTGCCGGCACGTCATCTTCTGCCTTCCCCTCTGTCCACTGGGAAGTTGGTCCCGGGGGGTTCAGGGTCGGGGGTCTTTGGGGCCTGGGTTGCTCCTCGGAAAGCACTCTCTTACATATGCTCTCTGGCTCCCTGTTTTGTTCTTTCTTTACACTTTGCCTGCAGGCTTCTCAGACCCTGGGTGGGTGCTCTGCACCTTTGCTCTTGTGGCCCAAGGTAGGATCTTCCGGATCGTGATCCCTCTGGGGTTCTTCTTGCTCTGCAAAGCAGGGCTCCGGGACGTTGTCAGCCTTGGGGTCTGCAAACACCACCTCAGAAACACACACACACTCTCTCTCTCCCTCTCTCTCGCTCCCTCTCCCTCCCTCCCTCTCCCTCTCCCTCTCCCTCTCTGTCTCTCTCTCTGTCTCTCTGTCTCTCTCTCTGTCTGTCTGTCTCTCTCTCTCTCTCTCTCTCTCTCTCTCTCTCTCTCCACCTTTCCTTGCCGCATCCCAAATCCACACCTGTCCGACTTGGTCTTGCTGTTGCCTTCGCCGGCGTTCCCTCCGCACTCTCTTCCACGATTCTCTGCTCCCGGTCTAGGGTGCACGTGCTGTATGGCGGTGGCTCTCTGTGTCCTTGCGCTGTGTCTCCCCTGCTCTGAAACCCTTCTGCTTCCGGGCATTGCTTCTGCTCTTTGTCAGTCGTGGTCTGGCCCTGTGTGCCACCTCCGGGCTGGGGAGGAGATCAAGGCCATCCCTCTGCCAGCCGGATCCAGCCAGGTCACGTTTCTTCCGTGACAAAACACGGCCCCACATCAACACTTGAACCTTTCCCTCCAGGAGGAGGAAAATCCTTGTCAAGACAGAAGGCCGAGAAAGACTCGGCCAGTGAACGGGGCCACACTAGGCAGGCCACCTAGGGAACGGGGAAGCCAGCGGGCAGGCGCCTCCACCAGCAGGTCCCAGCCCCTCGTCTCCACTCAGGAAAGCCATGCTTTCCTGCTTCTCAGGGCACTCGTCTCGGGAGAGCTCCACCGCCGGGGGGAGGAGAAAGGCCCACGCCGGCCCCACCCTGAGTGCACCCGATGCGGGCAGGAGGGCCAGGAGCATCCTCCGGCTGGCCTGCTTTCTCAAAGGGAGGCTGGCGGACCCTGCCACCGGAGCCAAACTCCGTCAGCGGAACAACTGTGGAGGAAAGAGCCCTGGGTCCTGAAAGGCTTGTGGGAAGTGCCTTGGCCCCTGTCCGAGGAGGAGGGAGCCGGGAACCTGGTGTGCCCGACCCGGGCAGGTAGCGCCCTCCACGGCCAGGTTCTCGCCGCCAGCCATGCCAGGTACCCAACGGGGACTGGCGTGCTGGACTTGGGCGCTGGCCCTGTGGAGGGGACCCGCCCGGGAGTGGCGCTTTCAAGAGATTCTTGGAGGGCACTGGGAGATCCACGGACCCCTGCAGGGGCCGTGGCGCCAGATAACGGGCCTCCTCTGCCCACGGCAGGCGGGGAGGGGGCGACCAATCTCAGGGTCACTAGATTTCGCTGGCCGCGACCATCACTTCGAGCGGGACTCGGGGCTCTTCCTTGCCCCCGCCTCAGCGGATTTCTTGGCTCTCCCACATGTGATCTCGTTGCCACAGACCGCGGTCCGGATTTGGGACCACGGAGGTGCCTGACGGGCCCGCCTCTCACCAGCAAGTCCGCCCGCCACCGCGGTGGCCGCGGCGGCGGCGGCGGCGGCGGCGGCGGCGGCAGCGGCGGCCGAAGCGACACAGAGATTGGGGATCTCGGGGACCTGAGGAGAGGAAGGTGGGCGTGCCCTGCCCGCCTTCCTTCCCTCTGCGGTCGGGTCGGTCCTCCTCAGCGCCCCACCTCCAGGAGCCCAGCTTCATTCGGGGGAAGCCAGTCCTCCCACTGCGCATGCGCAGGCAGCCGGCGCCTCCGACCTCACAAAGACCCGTAGCGTTGCTAAGCGACGCGTCCGCCACGCTCTGAGCGGGCGGGCACGCCCCCTTGCGCGGCTCAGGCGCTGACGCAGGCACAGGCTGTGACAGGTGTTCCAGTGGGTGGGGGCGGATGTACGAGTGAATGAAGGGATGGATGGGGGCGGGTGGGTGGATGGACGGATGCACCGATGGACGGACGAATGGATGGATGGATATCCAAACGGAAGGAAGAAGGACTGGAGGAAAGAAGGAATAGAAGGAATAAGGATGGAGAGACGGATGGATGGGCGGTTGGGGCTCTCGTGAGTGGAGCTGGCCAGGTCGAGCCGCCTGACCTCCCAAGGCTGACAGGCCAGGATCAGGAGCCCAGCGGTGGTATCCCTTCCTCAGGTCGGCTTTGGGGGTGTGCCCCGGACTGTCCCCGAAGGGACACCCGCCCCCAAGATGGCACTGGTCTCCAAGGACCGTGTGCTTCCTTTTGGCTTTGCTCGCTCAGGGGGCTGAGCGCCTCCGTGCCTGGAGCTACATCCCGAGCCCGAGGAGCTGCCCGTGCAGGGGCAGGCATGGGCTTTGCCCGCTGGGCCTGGGCCTCCCTGCAGCCCCCATTCCTCCTCGCGGCGACCTTGTGGCTGTGTGGCCCAGCGGGATTCTTTCCCTTCTTCCTTGTTGGCTTTCCTGGGTTTCTTTTTTCGGAAGGCGTGCCTGACTCGGCCAGGGCTTCGCACAGGCAGCTGGAAGAAGCCCCCGCTCCATCCCGAGAGTCAGCTTCCCAAACTCCAGAACCCAAAATGGCCTGGATCAGGAACTCGTCTGAGACTTGGAGGAGAGGTACCCAAAGAGGCCAAAGAAGGTGATCATGACTCTAGCGCACTCCCCCACCCCTCTTCCCCCAGTGCTCCCATCGGACCTCACCACAGTGCCATGGTCCGTGCTCAGCAAGAGGAAAGTCACCTTGGGACCACAGGATCGGCTCCGGCACAGTCGCTGTGGCCAATTCATCACCGACCCTCTTCCAGTTGAGCCGTCTGGTTGGGCCTGCCGGCACGTCATCTTCTGCCTTCCCCTCTGTCCACTGGGAAGTTGGTCCCGGGGGGTTCAGGGTCGGGGGTCTTTGGGGCCTGGGTTGCTCCTCGGAAAGCACTCTCTTACATATGCTCTCTGGCTCCCTGTTTTGTTCTTTCTTTACACTTTGCCTGCAGGCTTCTCAGACCCTGGGTGGGTGCTCTGCACCTTTGCTCTTGTGGCCCAAGGTAGGATCTTCCGGATCGTGATCCCTCTGGGGTTCTTCTTGCTCTGCAAAGCAGGGCTCCGGGACGTTGTCAGCCTTGGGGTCTGCAAACACCACCTCAGAAACACACACACACTCTCTCTCTCCCTCTCTCTCGCTCCCTCTCCCTCCCTCCCTCTCCCTCTCCCTCTCCCTCTCTGTCTCTCTCTCTGTCTCTCTGTCTCTCTCTCTGTCTGTCTGTCTCTCTCTCTCTCTCTCTCTCTCTGTCTCTCTCTCTCCACCTTTCCTTGCCGCATCCCAAATCCACACCTGTCCGACTTGGTCTTGCTGTTGCCTTCGCCGGCGTTCCCTCCGCACTCTCTTCCACGATTCTCTGCTCCCGGTCTAGGGTGCACGTGCTGTATGGCGGTGGCTCTCTGTGTCCTTGCGCTGTGTCTCCCCTGCTCTGAAACCCTTCTGCTTCCGGGCATTGCTTCTGCTCTTTGTCAGTCGTGGTCTGGCCCTGTGTGCCACCTCCGGGCTGGGGAGGAGATCAAGGCCATCCCTCTGCCAGCCGGATCCAGCCAGGTCACGTTTCTTCCGTGACAAAACACGGCCCCACATCAACACTTGAACCTTTCCCTCCAGGAGGAGGAAAATCCTTGTCAAGACAGAAGGCCGAGAAAGACTCGGCCAGTGAACGGGGCCACACTAGGCAGGCCACCTAGGGAACGGGGAAGCCAGCGGGCAGGCGCCTCCACCAGCAGGTCCCAGCCCCTCGTCTCCACTCAGGAAAGCCATGCTTTCCTGCTTCTCAGGGCACTCGTCTCGGGAGAGCTCCACCGCCGGGGGGAGGAGAAAGGCCCACGCCGGCCCCACCCTGAGTGCACCCGATGCGGGCAGGAGGGCCAGGAGCATCCTCCGGCTGGCCTGCTTTCTCAAAGGGAGGCTGGCGGACCCTGCCACCGGAGCCAAACTCCGTCAGCGGAACAACTGTGGAGGAAAGAGCCCTGGGTCCTGAAAGGCTTGTGGGAAGTGCCTTGGCCCCTGTCCGAGGAGGAGGGAGCCGGGAACCTGGTGTGCCCGACCCGGGCAGGTAGCGCCCTCCACGGCCAGGTTCTCGCCGCCAGCCATGCCAGGTACCCAACGGGGACTGGCGTGCTGGACTTGGGCGCTGGCCCTGTGGAGGGGACCCGCCCGGGAGTGGCGCTTTCAAGAGATTCTTGGAGGGCACTGGGAGATCCACGGACCCCTGCAGGGGCCGTGGCGCCAGATAACGGGCCTCCTCTGCCCACGGCAGGCGGGGAGGGGGCGACCAATCTCAGGGTCACTAGATTTCGCTGGCCGCGACCATCACTTCGAGCGGGACTCGGGGCTCTTCCTTGCCCCCGCCTCAGCGGATTTCTTGGCTCTCCCACATGTGATCTCGTTGCCACAGACCGCGGTCCGGATTTGGGACCACGGAGGTGCCTGACGGGCCCGCCTCTCACCAGCAAGTCCGCCCGCCACCGCGGTGGCGCGGCGGCGGCGGCGGCGGCGGCGGCGGCGGCGGCGGCGGCGGCGGCGGCGGCGGCAGCGGCGGCCGAAGCGACACAGAGATTGGGGATCTCGGGGACCTGAGGAGAGGAAGGTGGGCGTGCCCTGCCCGCCTTCCTTCCCTCTGCGGTCGGGTCGGTCCTCCTCAGCGCCCCACCTCCAGGAGCCCAGCTTCATTCGGGGGAAGCCAGTCCTCCCACTGCGCATGCGCAGGCAGCCGGCGCCTCCGACCTCACAAAGACCCGTAGCGTTGCTAAGCGACGCGTCCGCCACGCTCTGAGCGGGCGGGCACGCCCCCTTGCGCGGCTCAGGCGCTGACGCAGGCACAGGCTGTGACAGGTGTTCCAGTGGGTGGGGGCGGATGTACGAGTGAATGAAGGGATGGATGGGGGCGGGTGGGTGGATGGACGGATGCACCGATGGACGGACGAATGGATGGATGGATATCCAAACGGAAGGAAGAAGGACTGGAGGAAAGAAGGAATAGAAGGAATAAGGATGGAGAGACGGATGGATGGGCGGTTGGGGCTCTCGTGAGTGGAGCTGGCCAGGTCGAGCCGCCTGACCTCCCAAGGCTGACAGGCCAGGATCAGGAGCCCAGCGGTGGTATCCCTTCCTCAGGTCGGCTTTGGGGGTGTGCCCCGGACTGTCCCCGAAGGGACACCCGCCCCCAAGATGGCACTGGTCTCCAAGGACCGTGTGCTTCCTTTTGGCTTTGCTCGCTCAGGGGGCTGAGCGCCTCCGTGCCTGGAGCTACATCCCGAGCCCGAGGAGCTGCCCGTGCAGGGGCAGGCATGGGCTTTGCCCGCTGGGCCTGGGCCTCCCTGCAGCCCCCATTCCTCCTCGCGGCGACCTTGTGGCTGTGTGGCCCAGCGGGATTCTTTCCCTTCTTCCTTGTTGGCTTTCCTGGGTTTCTTTTTTCGGAAGGCGTGCCTGACTCGGCCAGGGCTTCGCACAGGCAGCTGGAAGAAGCCCCCGCTCCATCCCGAGAGTCAGCTTCCCAAACTCCAGAACCCAAAATGGCCTGGATCAGGAACTCGTCTGAGACTTGGAGGAGAGGGAGGTACCCAAAGAGGCCAAAGAAGGTGATCATGACTCTAGCGCACTCCCCCACCCCTCTTCCCCCAGTGCTCCCATCGGACCTCACCACAGTGCCATGGTCCGTGCTCAGCAAGAGGAAAGTCACCTTGGGACCACAGGATCGGCTCCGGCACAGTCGCTGTGGCCAATTCATCACCGACCCTCTTCCAGTTGAGCCGTCTGGTTGGGCCTGCCGGCACGTCATCTTCTGCCTTCCCCTCTGTCCACTGGGAAGTTGGTCCCGGGGGGTTCAGGGTCGGGGGTCTTTGGGGCCTGGGTTGCTCCTCGGAAAGCACTCTCTTACATATGCTCTCTGGCTCCCTGTTTTGTTCTTTCTTTACACTTTGCCTGCAGGCTTCTCAGACCCTGGGTGGGTGCTCTGCACCTTTGCTCTTGTGGCCCAAGGTAGGATCTTCCGGATCGTGATCCCTCTGGGGTTCTTCTTGCTCTGCAAAGCAGGGCTCCGGGACGTTGTCAGCCTTGGGGTCTGCAAACACCACCTCAGAAACACACACACACTCTCTCTCTCCCTCTCTCTCGCTCCCTCTCCCTCCCTCCCTCTCCCTCTCCCTCTCTCTCTCTCTCTGTCTCTCTGTCTCTCTCTCTGTCTCTCTGTCTCTCTCTCTGTCTGTCTGTCTCTCTCTCTCTCTCTCTCTCTCTGTCTCTCTCTCTCCACCTTTCCTTGCCGCATCCCAAATCCACACCTGTCCGACTTGGTCTTGCTGTTGCCTTCGCCGGCGTTCCCTCCGCACTCTCTTCCACGATTCTCTGCTCCCGGTCTAGGGTGCACGTGCTGTATGGCGGTGGCTCTCTGTGTCCTTGCGCTGTGTCTCCCCTGCTCTGAAACCCTTCTGCTTCCGGGCATTGCTTCTGCTCTTTGTCAGTCGTGGTCTGGCCCTGTGTGCCACCTCCGGGCTGGGGAGGAGATCAAGGCCATCCCTCTGCCAGCCGGATCCAGCCAGGTCACGTTTCTTCCGTGACAAAACACGGCCCCACATCAACACTTGAACCTTTCCCTCCAGGAGGAGGAAAATCCTTGTCAAGACAGAAGGCCGAGAAAGACTCGGCCAGTGAACGGGGCCACACTAGGCAGGCCACCTAGGGAACGGGGAAGCCAGCGGGCAGGCGCCTCCACCAGCAGGTCCCAGCCCCTCGTCTCCACTCAGGAAAGCCATGCTTTCCTGCTTCTCAGGGCACTCGTCTCGGGAGAGCTCCACCGCCGGGGGGAGGAGAAAGGCCCACGCCGGCCCCACCCTGAGTGCACCCGATGCGGGCAGGAGGGCCAGGAGCATCCTCCGGCTGGCCTGCTTTCTCAAAGGGAGGCTGGCGGACCCTGCCACCGGAGCCAAACTCCGTCAGCGGAACAACTGTGGAGGAAAGAGCCCTGGGTCCTGAAAGGCTTGTGGGAAGTGCCTTGGCCCCTGTCCGAGGAGGAGGGAGCCGGGAACCTGGTGTGCCCGACCCGGGCAGGTAGCGCCCTCCACGGCCAGGTTCTCGCCGCCAGCCATGCCAGGTACCCAACGGGGACTGGCGTGCTGGACTTGGGCGCTGGCCCTGTGGAGGGGACCCGCCCGGGAGTGGCGCTTTCAAGAGATTCTTGGAGGGCACTGGGAGATCCACGGACCCCTGCAGGGGCCGTGGCGCCAGATAACGGGCCTCCTCTGCCCACGGCAGGCGGGGAGGGGGCGACCAATCTCAGGGTCACTAGATTTCGCTGGCCGCGACCATCACTTCGAGCGGGACTCGGGGCTCTTCCTTGCCCCCGCCTCAGCGGATTTCTTGGCTCTCCCACATGTGATCTCGTTGCCACAGACCGCGGTCCGGATTTGGGACCACGGAGGTGCCTGACGGGCCCGCCTCTCACCAGCAAGTCCGCCCGCCACCGCGGTGGCGGCGGCGGCGGCGGCGGCGGCGGCGGCGGCGGCGGCGGCGGCGGCGGCAGCGGCGGCCGAAGCGACACAGAGATTGGGGATCTCGGGGACCTGAGGAGAGGAAGGTGGGCGTGCCCTGCCCGCCTTCCTTCCCTCTGCGGTCGGGTCGGTCCTCCTCAGCGCCCCACCTCCAGGAGCCCAGCTTCATTCGGGGGAAGCCAGTCCTCCCACTGCGCATGCGCAGGCAGCCGGCGCCTCCGACCTCACAAAGACCCGTAGCGTTGCTAAGCGACGCGTCCGCCACGCTCTGAGCGGGCGGGCACGCCCCCTTGCGCGGCTCAGGCGCTGACGCAGGCACAGGCTGTGACAGGTGTTCCAGTGGGTGGGGGCGGATGTACGAGTGAATGAAGGGATGGATGGGGGCGGGTGGGTGGATGGACGGATGCACCGATGGACGGACGAATGGATGGATGGATATCCAAACGGAAGGAAGAAGGACTGGAGGAAAGAAGGAATAGAAGGAATAAGGATGGAGAGACGGATGGATGGGCGGTTGGGGCTCTCGTGAGTGGAGCTGGCCAGGTCGAGCCGCCTGACCTCCCAAGGCTGACAGGCCAGGATCAGGAGCCCAGCGGTGGTATCCCTTCCTCAGGTCGGCTTTGGGGGTGTGCCCCGGACTGTCCCCGAAGGGACACCCGCCCCCAAGATGGCACTGGTCTCCAAGGACCGTGTGCTTCCTTTTGGCTTTGCTCGCTCAGGGGGCTGAGCGCCTCCGTGCCTGGAGCTACATCCCGAGCCCGAGGAGCTGCCCGTGCAGGGGCAGGCATGGGCTTTGCCCGCTGGGCCTGGGCCTCCCTGCAGCCCCCATTCCTCCTCGCGGCGACCTTGTGGCTGTGTGGCCCAGCGGGATTCTTTCCCTTCTTCCTTGTTGGCTTTCCTGGGTTTCTTTTTTCGGAAGGCGTGCCTGACTCGGCCAGGGCTTCGCACAGGCAGCTGGAAGAAGCCCCCGCTCCATCCCGAGAGTCAGCTTCCCAAACTCCAGAACCCAAAATGGCCTGGATCAGGAACTCGTCTGAGACTTGGAGGAGAGGTACCCAAAGAGGCCAAAGAAGGTGATCATGACTCTAGCGCACTCCCCCACCCCTCTTCCCCCAGTGCTCCCATCGGACCTCACCACAGTGCCATGGTCCGTGCTCAGCAAGAGGAAAGTCACCTTGGGACCACAGGATCGGCTCCGGCACAGTCGCTGTGGCCAATTCATCACCGACCCTCTTCCAGTTGAGCCGTCTGGTTGGGCCTGCCGGCACGTCATCTTCTGCCTTCCCCTCTGTCCACTGGGAAGTTGGTCCCGGGGGGTTCAGGGTCGGGGGTCTTTGGGGCCTGGGTTGCTCCTCGGAAAGCACTCTCTTACATATGCTCTCTGGCTCCCTGTTTTGTTCTTTCTTTACACTTTGCCTGCAGGCTTCTCAGACCCTGGGTGGGTGCTCTGCACCTTTGCTCTTGTGGCCCAAGGTAGGATCTTCCGGATCGTGATCCCTCTGGGGTTCTTCTTGCTCTGCAAAGCAGGGCTCCGGGACGTTGTCAGCCTTGGGGTCTGCAAACACCACCTCAGAAACACACACACACTCTCTCTCTCCCTCTCTCTCGCTCCCTCTCCCTCCCTCCCTCTCCCTCTCCCTCTCCCTCTCTGTCTCTCTCTCTGTCTCTCTGTCTCTCTCTCTGTCTGTCTGTCTCTCTCTCTCTCTCTCTCTCTCTGTCTCTCTCTCTCCACCTTTCCTTGCCGCATCCCAAATCCACACCTGTCCGACTTGGTCTTGCTGTTGCCTTCGCCGGCGTTCCCTCCGCACTCTCTTCCACGATTCTCTGCTCCCGGTCTAGGGTGCACGTGCTGTATGGCGGTGGCTCTCTGTGTCCTTGCGCTGTGTCTCCCCTGCTCTGAAACCCTTCTGCTTCCGGGCATTGCTTCTGCTCTTTGTCAGTCGTGGTCTGGCCCTGTGTGCCACCTCCGGGCTGGGGAGGAGATCAAGGCCATCCCTCTGCCAGCCGGATCCAGCCAGGTCACGTTTCTTCCGTGACAAAACACGGCCCCACATCAACACTTGAACCTTTCCCTCCAGGAGGAGGAAAATCCTTGTCAAGACAGAAGGCCGAGAAAGACTCGGCCAGTGAACGGGGCCACACTAGGCAGGCCACCTAGGGAACGGGGAAGCCAGCGGGCAGGCGCCTCCACCAGCAGGTCCCAGCCCCTCGTCTCCACTCAGGAAAGCCATGCTTTCCTGCTTCTCAGGGCACTCGTCTCGGGAGAGCTCCACCGCCGGGGGGAGGAGAAAGGCCCACGCCGGCCCCACCCTGAGTGCACCCGATGCGGGCAGGAGGGCCAGGAGCATCCTCCGGCTGGCCTGCTTTCTCAAAGGGAGGCTGGCGGACCCTGCCACCGGAGCCAAACTCCGTCAGCGGAACAACTGTGGAGGAAAGAGCCCTGGGTCCTGAAAGGCTTGTGGGAAGTGCCTTGGCCCCTGTCCGAGGAGGAGGGAGCCGGGAACCTGGTGTGCCCGACCCGGGCAGGTAGCGCCCTCCACGGCCAGGTTCTCGCCGCCAGCCATGCCAGGTACCCAACGGGGACTGGCGTGCTGGACTTGGGCGCTGGCCCTGTGGAGGGGACCCGCCCGGGAGTGGCGCTTTCAAGAGATTCTTGGAGGGCACTGGGAGATCCACGGACCCCTGCAGGGGCCGTGGCGCCAGATAACGGGCCTCCTCTGCCCACGGCAGGCGGGGAGGGGGCGACCAATCTCAGGGTCACTAGATTTCGCTGGCCGCGACCATCACTTCGAGCGGGACTCGGGGCTCTTCCTTGCCCCCGCCTCAGCGGATTTCTTGGCTCTCCCACATGTGATCTCGTTGCCACAGACCGCGGTCCGGATTTGGGACCACGGAGGTGCCTGACGGGCCCGCCTCTCACCAGCAAGTCCGCCCGCCACCGCGGTGGCCGCGGCGGCGGCGGCGGCGGCGGCGGCGGCGGCGGCGGCGGCGGCGGCGGCGGCAGCGGCGGCCGAAGCGACACAGAGATTGGGGATCTCGGGGACCTGAGGAGAGGAAGGTGGGCGTGCCCTGCCCGCCTTCCTTCCCTCTGCGGTCGGGTCGGTCCTCCTCAGCGCCCCACCTCCAGGAGCCCAGCTTCATTCGGGGGAAGCCAGTCCTCCCACTGCGCATGCGCAGGCAGCCGGCGCCTCCGACCTCACAAAGACCCGTAGCGTTGCTAAGCGACGCGTCCGCCACGCTCTGAGCGGGCGGGCACGCCCCCTTGCGCGGCTCAGGCGCTGACGCAGGCACAGGCTGTGACAGGTGTTCCAGTGGGTGGGGGCGGATGTACGAGTGAATGAAGGGATGGATGGGGGCGGGTGGGTGGATGGACGGATGCACCGATGGACGGACGAATGGATGGATGGATATCCAAACGGAAGGAAGAAGGACTGGAGGAAAGAAGGAATAGAAGGAATAAGGATGGAGAGACGGATGGATGGGCGGTTGGGGCTCTCGTGAGTGGAGCTGGCCAGGTCGAGCCGCCTGACCTCCCAAGGCTGACAGGCCAGGATCAGGAGCCCAGCGGTGGTATCCCTTCCTCAGGTCGGCTTTGGGGGTGTGCCCCGGACTGTCCCCGAAGGGACACCCGCCCCCAAGATGGCACTGGTCTCCAAGGACCGTGTGCTTCCTTTTGGCTTTGCTCGCTCAGGGGGCTGAGCGCCTCCGTGCCTGGAGCTACATCCCGAGCCCGAGGAGCTGCCCGTGCAGGGGCAGGCATGGGCTTTGCCCGCTGGGCCTGGGCCTCCCTGCAGCCCCCATTCCTCCTCGCGGCGACCTTGTGGCTGTGTGGCCCAGCGGGATTCTTTCCCTTCTTCCTTGTTGGCTTTCCTGGGTTTCTTTTTTCGGAAGGCGTGCCTGACTCGGCCAGGGCTTCGCACAGGCAGCTGGAAGAAGCCCCCGCTCCATCCCGAGAGTCAGCTTCCCAAACTCCAGAACCCAAAATGGCCTGGATCAGGAACTCGTCTGAGACTTGGAGGAGAGGTACCCAAAGAGGCCAAAGAAGGTGATCATGACTCTAGCGCACTCCCCCACCCCTCTTCCCCCAGTGCTCCCATCGGACCTCACCACAGTGCCATGGTCCGTGCTCAGCAAGAGGAAAGTCACCTTGGGACCACAGGATCGGCTCCGGCACAGTCGCTGTGGCCAATTCATCACCGACCCTCTTCCAGTTGAGCCGTCTGGTTGGGCCTGCCGGCACGTCATCTTCTGCCTTCCCCTCTGTCCACTGGGAAGTTGGTCCCGGGGGGTTCAGGGTCGGGGGTCTTTGGGGCCTGGGTTGCTCCTCGGAAAGCACTCTCTTACATATGCTCTCTGGCTCCCTGTTTTGTTCTTTCTTTACACTTTGCCTGCAGGCTTCTCAGACCCTGGGTGGGTGCTCTGCACCTTTGCTCTTGTGGCCCAAGGTAGGATCTTCCGGATCGTGATCCCTCTGGGGTTCTTCTTGCTCTGCAAAGCAGGGCTCCGGGACGTTGTCAGCCTTGGGGTCTGCAAACACCACCTCAGAAACACACACACACTCTCTCTCTCCCTCTCTCTCGCTCCCTCTCCCTCCCTCCCTCTCCCTCTCCCTCTCCCTCTCTGTCTCTCTCTCTGTCTCTCTGTCTCTCTCTCTGTCTGTCTGTCTCTCTCTCTCTCTCTCTCTCTCTGTCTCTCTCTCTCCACCTTTCCTTGCCGCATCCCAAATCCACACCTGTCCGACTTGGTCTTGCTGTTGCCTTCGCCGGCGTTCCCTCCGCACTCTCTTCCACGATTCTCTGCTCCCGGTCTAGGGTGCACGTGCTGTATGGCGGTGGCTCTCTGTGTCCTTGCGCTGTGTCTCCCCTGCTCTGAAACCCTTCTGCTTCCGGGCATTGCTTCTGCTCTTTGTCAGTCGTGGTCTGGCCCTGTGTGCCACCTCCGGGCTGGGGAGGAGATCAAGGCCATCCCTCTGCCAGCCGGATCCAGCCAGGTCACGTTTCTTCCGTGACAAAACACGGCCCCACATCAACACTTGAACCTTTCCCTCCAGGAGGAGGAAAATCCTTGTCAAGACAGAAGGCCGAGAAAGACTCGGCCAGTGAACGGGGCCACACTAGGCAGGCCACCTAGGGAACGGGGAAGCCAGCGGGCAGGCGCCTCCACCAGCAGGTCCCAGCCCCTCGTCTCCACTCAGGAAAGCCATGCTTTCCTGCTTCTCAGGGCACTCGTCTCGGGAGAGCTCCACCGCCGGGGGGAGGAGAAAGGCCCACGCCGGCCCCACCCTGAGTGCACCCGATGCGGGCAGGAGGGCCAGGAGCATCCTCCGGCTGGCCTGCTTTCTCAAAGGGAGGCTGGCGGACCCTGCCACCGGAGCCAAACTCCGTCAGCGGAACAACTGTGGAGGAAAGAGCCCTGGGTCCTGAAAGGCTTGTGGGAAGTGCCTTGGCCCCTGTCCGAGGAGGAGGGAGCCGGGAACCTGGTGTGCCCGACCCGGGCAGGTAGCGCCCTCCACGGCCAGGTTCTCGCCGCCAGCCATGCCAGGTACCCAACGGGGACTGGCGTGCTGGACTTGGGCGCTGGCCCTGTGGAGGGGACCCGCCCGGGAGTGGCGCTTTCAAGAGATTCTTGGAGGGCACTGGGAGATCCACGGACCCCTGCAGGGGCCGTGGCGCCAGATAACGGGCCTCCTCTGCCCACGGCAGGCGGGGAGGGGGCGACCAATCTCAGGGTCACTAGATTTCGCTGGCCGCGACCATCACTTCGAGCGGGACTCGGGGCTCTTCCTTGCCCCCGCCTCAGCGGATTTCTTGGCTCTCCCACATGTGATCTCGTTGCCACAGACCGCGGTCCGGATTTGGGACCACGGAGGTGCCTGACGGGCCCGCCTCTCACCAGCAAGTCCGCCCGCCACCGCGGTGGCCGCGGCGGCGGCGGCGGCGGCGGCGGCGGCGGCGGCGGCGGCGGCGGCGGCGGCGGCAGCGGCGGCCGAAGCGACACAGAGATTGGGGATCTCGGGGACCTGAGGAGAGGAAGGTGGGCGTGCCCTGCCCGCCTTCCTTCCCTCTGCGGTCGGGTCGGTCCTCCTCAGCGCCCCACCTCCAGGAGCCCAGCTTCATTCGGGGGAAGCCAGTCCTCCCACTGCGCATGCGCAGGCAGCCGGCGCCTCCGACCTCACAAAGACCCGTAGCGTTGCTAAGCGACGCGTCCGCCACGCTCTGAGCGGGCGGGCACGCCCCCTTGCGCGGCTCAGGCGCTGACGCAGGCACAGGCTGTGACAGGTGTTCCAGTGGGTGGGGGCGGATGTACGAGTGAATGAAGGGATGGATGGGGGCGGGTGGGTGGATGGACGGATGCACCGATGGACGGACGAATGGATGGATGGATATCCAAACGGAAGGAAGAAGGACTGGAGGAAAGAAGGAATAGAAGGAATAAGGATGGGAATAAGGATGGAGAGACGGATGGATGGGCGGTTGGGGCTCTCGTGAGTGGAGCTGGCCAGGTCGAGCCGCCTGACCTCCCAAGGCTGACAGGCCAGGATCAGGAGCCCAGCGGTGGTATCCCTTCCTCAGGTCGGCTTTGGGGGTGTGCCCCGGACTGTCCCCGAAGGGACACCCGCCCCCAAGATGGCACTGGTCTCCAAGGACCGTGTGCTTCCTTTTGGCTTTGCTCGCTCAGGGGGCTGAGCGCCTCCGTGCCTGGAGCTACATCCCGAGCCCGAGGAGCTGCCCGTGCAGGGGCAGGCATGGGCTTTGCCCGCTGGGCCTGGGCCTCCCTGCAGCCCCCATTCCTCCTCGCGGCGACCTTGTGGCTGTGTGGCCCAGCGGGATTCTTTCCCTTCTTCCTTGTTGGCTTTCCTGGGTTTCTTTTTTCGGAAGGCGTGCCTGACTCGGCCAGGGCTTCGCACAGGCAGCTGGAAGAAGCCCCCGCTCCATCCCGAGAGTCAGCTTCCCAAACTCCAGAACCCAAAATGGCCTGGATCAGGAACTCGTCTGAGACTTGGAGGAGAGGTACCCAAAGAGGCCAAAGAAGGTGATCATGACTCTAGCGCACTCCCCCACCCCTCTTCCCCCAGTGCTCCCATCGGACCTCACCACAGTGCCATGGTCCGTGCTCAGCAAGAGGAAAGTCACCTTGGGACCACAGGATCGGCTCCGGCACAGTCGCTGTGGCCAATTCATCACCGACCCTCTTCCAGTTGAGCCGTCTGGTTGGGCCTGCCGGCACGTCATCTTCTGCCTTCCCCTCTGTCCACTGGGAAGTTGGTCCCGGGGGGTTCAGGGTCGGGGGTCTTTGGGGCCTGGGTTGCTCCTCGGAAAGCACTCTCTTACATATGCTCTCTGGCTCCCTGTTTTGTTCTTTCTTTACACTTTGCCTGCAGGCTTCTCAGACCCTGGGTGGGTGCTCTGCACCTTTGCTCTTGTGGCCCAAGGTAGGATCTTCCGGATCGTGATCCCTCTGGGGTTCTTCTTGCTCTGCAAAGCAGGGCTCCGGGACGTTGTCAGCCTTGGGGTCTGCAAACACCACCTCAGAAACACACACACACTCTCTCTCTCCCTCTCTCTCGCTCCCTCTCCCTCCCTCCCTCTCCCTCTCCCTCTCCCTCTCTGTCTCTCTCTCTGTCTCTCTGTCTCTCTCTCTGTCTGTCTGTCTCTCTCTCTCTCTCTCTCTCTCTGTCTCTCTCTCTCCACCTTTCCTTGCCGCATCCCAAATCCACACCTGTCCGACTTGGTCTTGCTGTTGCCTTCGCCGGCGTTCCCTCCGCACTCTCTTCCACGATTCTCTGCTCCCGGTCTAGGGTGCACGTGCTGTATGGCGGTGGCTCTCTGTGTCCTTGCGCTGTGTCTCCCCTGCTCTGAAACCCTTCTGCTTCCGGGCATTGCTTCTGCTCTTTGTCAGTCGTGGTCTGGCCCTGTGTGCCACCTCCGGGCTGGGGAGGAGATCAAGGCCATCCCTCTGCCAGCCGGATCCAGCCAGGTCACGTTTCTTCCGTGACAAAACACGGCCCCACATCAACACTTGAACCTTTCCCTCCAGGAGGAGGAAAATCCTTGTCAAGACAGAAGGCCGAGAAAGACTCGGCCAGTGAACGGGGCCACACTAGGCAGGCCACCTAGGGAACGGGGAAGCCAGCGGGCAGGCGCCTCCACCAGCAGGTCCCAGCCCCTCGTCTCCACTCAGGAAAGCCATGCTTTCCTGCTTCTCAGGGCACTCGTCTCGGGAGAGCTCCACCGCCGGGGGGAGGAGAAAGGCCCACGCCGGCCCCACCCTGAGTGCACCCGATGCGGGCAGGAGGGCCAGGAGCATCCTCCGGCTGGCCTGCTTTCTCAAAGGGAGGCTGGCGGACCCTGCCACCGGAGCCAAACTCCGTCAGCGGAACAACTGTGGAGGAAAGAGCCCTGGGTCCTGAAAGGCTTGTGGGAAGTGCCTTGGCCCCTGTCCGAGGAGGAGGGAGCCGGGAACCTGGTGTGCCCGACCCGGGCAGGTAGCGCCCTCCACGGCCAGGTTCTCGCCGCCAGCCATGCCAGGTACCCAACGGGGACTGGCGTGCTGGACTTGGGCGCTGGCCCTGTGGAGGGGACCCGCCCGGGAGTGGCGCTTTCAAGAGATTCTTGGAGGGCACTGGGAGATCCACGGACCCCTGCAGGGGCCGTGGCGCCAGATAACGGGCCTCCTCTGCCCACGGCAGGCGGGGAGGGGGCGACCAATCTCAGGGTCACTAGATTTCGCTGGCCGCGACCATCACTTCGAGCGGGACTCGGGGCTCTTCCTTGCCCCCGCCTCAGCGGATTTCTTGGCTCTCCCACATGTGATCTCGTTGCCACAGACCGCGGTCCGGATTTGGGACCACGGAGGTGCCTGACGGGCCCGCCTCTCACCAGCAAGTCCGCCCGCCACCGCGGTGGCCGCGGCGGCGGCGGCGGCGGCGGCGGCGGCGGCGGCGGCGGCGGCGGCGGCGGCGGCAGCGGCGGCCGAAGCGACACAGAGATTGGGGATCTCGGGGACCTGAGGAGAGGAAGGTGGGCGTGCCCTGCCCGCCTTCCTTCCCTCTGCGGTCGGGTCGGTCCTCCTCAGCGCCCCACCTCCAGGAGCCCAGCTTCATTCGGGGGAAGCCAGTCCTCCCACTGCGCATGCGCAGGCAGCCGGCGCCTCCGACCTCACAAAGACCCGTAGCGTTGCTAAGCGACGCGTCCGCCACGCTCTGAGCGGGCGGGCACGCCCCCTTGCGCGGCTCAGGCGCTGACGCAGGCACAGGCTGTGACAGGTGTTCCAGTGGGTGGGGGCGGATGTACGAGTGAATGAAGGGATGGATGGGGGCGGGTGGGTGGATGGACGGATGCACCGATGGACGGACGAATGGATGGATGGATATCCAAACGGAAGGAAGAAGGACTGGAGGAAAGAAGGAATAGAAGGAATAAGGATGGAGAGACGGATGGATGGGCGGTTGGGGCTCTCGTGAGTGGAGCTGGCCAGGTCGAGCCGCCTGACCTCCCAAGGCTGACAGGCCAGGATCAGGAGCCCAGCGGTGGTATCCCTTCCTCAGGTCGGCTTTGGGGGTGTGCCCCGGACTGTCCCCGAAGGGACACCCGCCCCCAAGATGGCACTGGTCTCCAAGGACCGTGTGCTTCCTTTTGGCTTTGCTCGCTCAGGGGGCTGAGCGCCTCCGTGCCTGGAGCTACATCCCGAGCCCGAGGAGCTGCCCGTGCAGGGGCAGGCATGGGCTTTGCCCGCTGGGCCTGGGCCTCCCTGCAGCCCCCATTCCTCCTCGCGGCGACCTTGTGGCTGTGTGGCCCAGCGGGATTCTTTCCCTTCTTCCTTGTTGGCTTTCCTGGGTTTCTTTTTTCGGAAGGCGTGCCTGACTCGGCCAGGGCTTCGCACAGGCAGCTGGAAGAAGCCCCCGCTCCATCCCGAGAGTCAGCTTCCCAAACTCCAGAACCCAAAATGGCCTGGATCAGGAACTCGTCTGAGACTTGGAGGAGAGGTACCCAAAGAGGCCAAAGAAGGTGATCATGACTCTAGCGCACTCCCCCACCCCTCTTCCCCCAGTGCTCCCATCGGACCTCACCACAGTGCCATGGTCCGTGCTCAGCAAGAGGAAAGTCACCTTGGGACCACAGGATCGGCTCCGGCACAGTCGCTGTGGCCAATTCATCACCGACCCTCTTCCAGTTGAGCCGTCTGGTTGGGCCTGCCGGCACGTCATCTTCTGCCTTCCCCTCTGTCCACTGGGAAGTTGGTCCCGGGGGGTTCAGGGTCGGGGGTCTTTGGGGCCTGGGTTGCTCCTCGGAAAGCACTCTCTTACATATGCTCTCTGGCTCCCTGTTTTGTTCTTTCTTTACACTTTGCCTGCAGGCTTCTCAGACCCTGGGTGGGTGCTCTGCACCTTTGCTCTTGTGGCCCAAGGTAGGATCTTCCGGATCGTGATCCCTCTGGGGTTCTTCTTGCTCTGCAAAGCAGGGCTCCGGGACGTTGTCAGCCTTGGGGTCTGCAAACACCACCTCAGAAACACACACACACTCTCTCTCTCCCTCTCTCTCGCTCCCTCTCCCTCCCTCCCTCTCCCTCTCCCTCTCCCTCTCTGTCTCTCTCTCTGTCTCTCTGTCTCTCTCTCTGTCTGTCTGTCTCTCTCTCTCTCTCTCTCTCTCTGTCTCTCTCTCTCCACCTTTCCTTGCCGCATCCCAAATCCACACCTGTCCGACTTGGTCTTGCTGTTGCCTTCGCCGGCGTTCCCTCCGCACTCTCTTCCACGATTCTCTGCTCCCGGTCTAGGGTGCACGTGCTGTATGGCGGTGGCTCTCTGTGTCCTTGCGCTGTGTCTCCCCTGCTCTGAAACCCTTCTGCTTCCGGGCATTGCTTCTGCTCTTTGTCAGTCGTGGTCTGGCCCTGTGTGCCACCTCCGGGCTGGGGAGGAGATCAAGGCCATCCCTCTGCCAGCCGGATCCAGCCAGGTCACGTTTCTTCCGTGACAAAACACGGCCCCACATCAACACTTGAACCTTTCCCTCCAGGAGGAGGAAAATCCTTGTCAAGACAGAAGGCCGAGAAAGACTCGGCCAGTGAACGGGGCCACACTAGGCAGGCCACCTAGGGAACGGGGAAGCCAGCGGGCAGGCGCCTCCACCAGCAGGTCCCAGCCCCTCGTCTCCACTCAGGAAAGCCATGCTTTCCTGCTTCTCAGGGCACTCGTCTCGGGAGAGCTCCACCGCCGGGGGGAGGAGAAAGGCCCACGCCGGCCCCACCCTGAGTGCACCCGATGCGGGCAGGAGGGCCAGGAGCATCCTCCGGCTGGCCTGCTTTCTCAAAGGGAGGCTGGCGGACCCTGCCACCGGAGCCAAACTCCGTCAGCGGAACAACTGTGGAGGAAAGAGCCCTGGGTCCTGAAAGGCTTGTGGGAAGTGCCTTGGCCCCTGTCCGAGGAGGAGGGAGCCGGGAACCTGGTGTGCCCGACCCGGGCAGGTAGCGCCCTCCACGGCCAGGTTCTCGCCGCCAGCCATGCCAGGTACCCAACGGGGACTGGCGTGCTGGACTTGGGCGCTGGCCCTGTGGAGGGGACCCGCCCGGGAGTGGCGCTTTCAAGAGATTCTTGGAGGGCACTGGGAGATCCACGGACCCCTGCAGGGGCCGTGGCGCCAGATAACGGGCCTCCTCTGCCCACGGCAGGCGGGGAGGGGGCGACCAATCTCAGGGTCACTAGATTTCGCTGGCCGCGACCATCACTTCGAGCGGGACTCGGGGCTCTTCCTTGCCCCCGCCTCAGCGGATTTCTTGGCTCTCCCACATGTGATCTCGTTGCCACAGACCGCGGTCCGGATTTGGGACCACGGAGGTGCCTGACGGGCCCGCCTCTCACCAGCAAGTCCGCCCGCCACCGCGGTGGCCGCGGCGGCGGCGGCGGCGGCGGCGGCGGCGGCGGCGGCGGCGGCGGCGGCGGCGGCAGCGGCGGCCGAAGCGACACAGAGATTGGGGATCTCGGGGACCTGAGGAGAGGAAGGTGGGCGTGCCCTGCCCGCCTTCCTTCCCTCTGCGGTCGGGTCGGTCCTCCTCAGCGCCCCACCTCCAGGAGCCCAGCTTCATTCGGGGGAAGCCAGTCCTCCCACTGCGCATGCGCAGGCAGCCGGCGCCTCCGACCTCACAAAGACCCGTAGCGTTGCTAAGCGACGCGTCCGCCACGCTCTGAGCGGGCGGGCACGCCCCCTTGCGCGGCTCAGGCGCTGACGCAGGCACAGGCTGTGACAGGTGTTCCAGTGGGTGGGGGCGGATGTACGAGTGAATGAAGGGATGGATGGGGGCGGGTGGGTGGATGGACGGATGCACCGATGGACGGACGAATGGATGGATGGATATCCAAACGGAAGGAAGAAGGACTGGAGGAAAGAAGGAATAGAAGGAATAAGGATGGAGAGACGGATGGATGGGCGGTTGGGGCTCTCGTGAGTGGAGCTGGCCAGGTCGAGCCGCCTGACCTCCCAAGGCTGACAGGCCAGGATCAGGAGCCCAGCGGTGGTATCCCTTCCTCAGGTCGGCTTTGGGGGTGTGCCCCGGACTGTCCCCGAAGGGACACCCGCCCCCAAGATGGCACTGGTCTCCAAGGACCGTGTGCTTCCTTTTGGCTTTGCTCGCTCAGGGGGCTGAGCGCCTCCGTGCCTGGAGCTACATCCCGAGCCCGAGGAGCTGCCCGTGCAGGGGCAGGCATGGGCTTTGCCCGCTGGGCCTGGGCCTCCCTGCAGCCCCCATTCCTCCTCGCGGCGACCTTGTGGCTGTGTGGCCCAGCGGGATTCTTTCCCTTCTTCCTTGTTGGCTTTCCTGGGTTTCTTTTTTCGGAAGGCGTGCCTGACTCGGCCAGGGCTTCGCACAGGCAGCTGGAAGAAGCCCCCGCTCCATCCCGAGAGTCAGCTTCCCAAACTCCAGAACCCAAAATGGCCTGGATCAGGAACTCGTCTGAGACTTGGAGGAGAGGTACCCAAAGAGGCCAAAGAAGGTGATCATGACTCTAGCGCACTCCCCCACCCCTCTTCCCCCAGTGCTCCCATCGGACCTCACCACAGTGCCATGGTCCGTGCTCAGCAAGAGGAAAGTCACCTTGGGACCACAGGATCGGCTCCGGCACAGTCGCTGTGGCCAATTCATCACCGACCCTCTTCCAGTTGAGCCGTCTGGTTGGGCCTGCCGGCACGTCATCTTCTGCCTTCCCCTCTGTCCACTGGGAAGTTGGTCCCGGGGGGTTCAGGGTCGGGGGTCTTTGGGGCCTGGGTTGCTCCTCGGAAAGCACTCTCTTACATATGCTCTCTGGCTCCCTGTTTTGTTCTTTCTTTACACTTTGCCTGCAGGCTTCTCAGACCCTGGGTGGGTGCTCTGCACCTTTGCTCTTGTGGCCCAAGGTAGGATCTTCCGGATCGTGATCCCTCTGGGGTTCTTCTTGCTCTGCAAAGCAGGGCTCCGGGACGTTGTCAGCCTTGGGGTCTGCAAACACCACCTCAGAAACACACACACACTCTCTCTCTCCCTCTCTCTCGCTCCCTCTCCCTCCCTCCCTCTCCCTCTCCCTCTCCCTCTCTGTCTCTCTCTCTGTCTCTCTGTCTCTCTCTCTGTCTGTCTGTCTCTCTCTCTCTCTCTCTCTCTCTGTCTCTCTCTCTCCACCTTTCCTTGCCGCATCCCAAATCCACACCTGTCCGACTTGGTCTTGCTGTTGCCTTCGCCGGCGTTCCCTCCGCACTCTCTTCCACGATTCTCTGCTCCCGGTCTAGGGTGCACGTGCTGTATGGCGGTGGCTCTCTGTGTCCTTGCGCTGTGTCTCCCCTGCTCTGAAACCCTTCTGCTTCCGGGCATTGCTTCTGCTCTTTGTCAGTCGTGGTCTGGCCCTGTGTGCCACCTCCGGGCTGGGGAGGAGATCAAGGCCATCCCTCTGCCAGCCGGATCCAGCCAGGTCACGTTTCTTCCGTGACAAAACACGGCCCCACATCAACACTTGAACCTTTCCCTCCAGGAGGAGGAAAATCCTTGTCAAGACAGAAGGCCGAGAAAGACTCGGCCAGTGAACGGGGCCACACTAGGCAGGCCACCTAGGGAACGGGGAAGCCAGCGGGCAGGCGCCTCCACCAGCAGGTCCCAGCCCCTCGTCTCCACTCAGGAAAGCCATGCTTTCCTGCTTCTCAGGGCACTCGTCTCGGGAGAGCTCCACCGCCGGGGGGAGGAGAAAGGCCCACGCCGGCCCCACCCTGAGTGCACCCGATGCGGGCAGGAGGGCCAGGAGCATCCTCCGGCTGGCCTGCTTTCTCAAAGGGAGGCTGGCGGACCCTGCCACCGGAGCCAAACTCCGTCAGCGGAACAACTGTGGAGGAAAGAGCCCTGGGTCCTGAAAGGCTTGTGGGAAGTGCCTTGGCCCCTGTCCGAGGAGGAGGGAGCCGGGAACCTGGTGTGCCCGACCCGGGCAGGTAGCGCCCTCCACGGCCAGGTTCTCGCCGCCAGCCATGCCAGGTACCCAACGGGGACTGGCGTGCTGGACTTGGGCGCTGGCCCTGTGGAGGGGACCCGCCCGGGAGTGGCGCTTTCAAGAGATTCTTGGAGGGCACTGGGAGATCCACGGACCCCTGCAGGGGCCGTGGCGCCAGATAACGGGCCTCCTCTGCCCACGGCAGGCGGGGAGGGGGCGACCAATCTCAGGGTCACTAGATTTCGCTGGCCGCGACCATCACTTCGAGCGGGACTCGGGGCTCTTCCTTGCCCCCGCCTCAGCGGATTTCTTGGCTCTCCCACATGTGATCTCGTTGCCACAGACCGCGGTCCGGATTTGGGACCACGGAGGTGCCTGACGGGCCCGCCTCTCACCAGCAAGTCCGCCCGCCACCGCGGTGGCCGCGGCGGCGGCGGCGGCGGCGGCGGCGGCGGCGGCGGCGGCGGCGGCGGCGGCGGCAGCGGCGGCCGAAGCGACACAGAGATTGGGGATCTCGGGGACCTGAGGAGAGGAAGGTGGGCGTGCCCTGCCCGCCTTCCTTCCCTCTGCGGTCGGGTCGGTCCTCCTCAGCGCCCCACCTCCAGGAGCCCAGCTTCATTCGGGGGAAGCCAGTCCTCCCACTGCGCATGCGCAGGCAGCCGGCGCCTCCGACCTCACAAAGACCCGTAGCGTTGCTAAGCGACGCGTCCGCCACGCTCTGAGCGGGCGGGCACGCCCCCTTGCGCGGCTCAGGCGCTGACGCAGGCACAGGCTGTGACAGGTGTTCCAGTGGGTGGGGGCGGATGTACGAGTGAATGAAGGGATGGATGGGGGCGGGTGGGTGGATGGACGGATGCACCGATGGACGGACGAATGGATGGATGGATATCCAAACGGAAGGAAGAAGGACTGGAGGAAAGAAGGAATAGAAGGAATAAGGATGGAGAGACGGATGGATGGGCGGTTGGGGCTCTCGTGAGTGGAGCTGGCCAGGTCGAGCCGCCTGACCTCCCAAGGCTGACAGGCCAGGATCAGGAGCCCAGCGGTGGTATCCCTTCCTCAGGTCGGCTTTGGGGGTGTGCCCCGGACTGTCCCCGAAGGGACACCCGCCCCCAAGATGGCACTGGTCTCCAAGGACCGTGTGCTTCCTTTTGGCTTTGCTCGCTCAGGGGGCTGAGCGCCTCCGTGCCTGGAGCTACATCCCGAGCCCGAGGAGCTGCCCGTGCAGGGGCAGGCATGGGCTTTGCCCGCTGGGCCTGGGCCTCCCTGCAGCCCCCATTCCTCCTCGCGGCGACCTTGTGGCTGTGTGGCCCAGCGGGATTCTTTCCCTTCTTCCTTGTTGGCTTTCCTGGGTTTCTTTTTTCGGAAGGCGTGCCTGACTCGGCCAGGGCTTCGCACAGGCAGCTGGAAGAAGCCCCCGCTCCATCCCGAGAGTCAGCTTCCCAAACTCCAGAACCCAAAATGGCCTGGATCAGGAACTCGTCTGAGACTTGGAGGAGAGGTACCCAAAGAGGCCAAAGAAGGTGATCATGACTCTAGCGCACTCCCCCACCCCTCTTCCCCCAGTGCTCCCATCGGACCTCACCACAGTGCCATGGTCCGTGCTCAGCAAGAGGAAAGTCACCTTGGGACCACAGGATCGGCTCCGGCACAGTCGCTGTGGCCAATTCATCACCGACCCTCTTCCAGTTGAGCCGTCTGGTTGGGCCTGCCGGCACGTCATCTTCTGCCTTCCCCTCTGTCCACTGGGAAGTTGGTCCCGGGGGGTTCAGGGTCGGGGGTCTTTGGGGCCTGGGTTGCTCCTCGGAAAGCACTCTCTTACATATGCTCTCTGGCTCCCTGTTTTGTTCTTTCTTTACACTTTGCCTGCAGGCTTCTCAGACCCTGGGTGGGTGCTCTGCACCTTTGCTCTTGTGGCCCAAGGTAGGATCTTCCGGATCGTGATCCCTCTGGGGTTCTTCTTGCTCTGCAAAGCAGGGCTCCGGGACGTTGTCAGCCTTGGGGTCTGCAAACACCACCTCAGAAACACACACACACTCTCTCTCTCCCTCTCTCTCGCTCCCTCTCCCTCCCTCCCTCTCCCTCTCCCTCTCCCTCTCTGTCTCTCTCTCTGTCTCTCTGTCTCTCTCTCTGTCTGTCTGTCTCTCTCTCTCTCTCTCTCTCTCTGTCTCTCTCTCTCCACCTTTCCTTGCCGCATCCCAAATCCACACCTGTCCGACTTGGTCTTGCTGTTGCCTTCGCCGGCGTTCCCTCCGCACTCTCTTCCACGATTCTCTGCTCCCGGTCTAGGGTGCACGTGCTGTATGGCGGTGGCTCTCTGTGTCCTTGCGCTGTGTCTCCCCTGCTCTGAAACCCTTCTGCTTCCGGGCATTGCTTCTGCTCTTTGTCAGTCGTGGTCTGGCCCTGTGTGCCACCTCCGGGCTGGGGAGGAGATCAAGGCCATCCCTCTGCCAGCCGGATCCAGCCAGGTCACGTTTCTTCCGTGACAAAACACGGCCCCACATCAACACTTGAACCTTTCCCTCCAGGAGGAGGAAAATCCTTGTCAAGACAGAAGGCCGAGAAAGACTCGGCCAGTGAACGGGGCCACACTAGGCAGGCCACCTAGGGAACGGGGAAGCCAGCGGGCAGGCGCCTCCACCAGCAGGTCCCAGCCCCTCGTCTCCACTCAGGAAAGCCATGCTTTCCTGCTTCTCAGGGCACTCGTCTCGGGAGAGCTCCACCGCCGGGGGGAGGAGAAAGGCCCACGCCGGCCCCACCCTGAGTGCACCCGATGCGGGCAGGAGGGCCAGGAGCATCCTCCGGCTGGCCTGCTTTCTCAAAGGGAGGCTGGCGGACCCTGCCACCGGAGCCAAACTCCGTCAGCGGAACAACTGTGGAGGAAAGAGCCCTGGGTCCTGAAAGGCTTGTGGGAAGTGCCTTGGCCCCTGTCCGAGGAGGAGGGAGCCGGGAACCTGGTGTGCCCGACCCGGGCAGGTAGCGCCCTCCACGGCCAGGTTCTCGCCGCCAGCCATGCCAGGTACCCAACGGGGACTGGCGTGCTGGACTTGGGCGCTGGCCCTGTGGAGGGGACCCGCCCGGGAGTGGCGCTTTCAAGAGATTCTTGGAGGGCACTGGGAGATCCACGGACCCCTGCAGGGGCCGTGGCGCCAGATAACGGGCCTCCTCTGCCCACGGCAGGCGGGGAGGGGGCGACCAATCTCAGGGTCACTAGATTTCGCTGGCCGCGACCATCACTTCGAGCGGGACTCGGGGCTCTTCCTTGCCCCCGCCTCAGCGGATTTCTTGGCTCTCCCACATGTGATCTCGTTGCCACAGACCGCGGTCCGGATTTGGGACCACGGAGGTGCCTGACGGGCCCGCCTCTCACCAGCAAGTCCGCCCGCCACCGCGGTGGCCGCGGCGGCGGCGGCGGCGGCGGCGGCGGCGGCGGCGGCGGCGGCGGCGGCGGCAGCGGCGGCCGAAGCGACACAGAGATTGGGGATCTCGGGGACCTGAGGAGAGGAAGGTGGGCGTGCCCTGCCCGCCTTCCTTCCCTCTGCGGTCGGGTCGGTCCTCCTCAGCGCCCCACCTCCAGGAGCCCAGCTTCATTCGGGGGAAGCCAGTCCTCCCACTGCGCATGCGCAGGCAGCCGGCGCCTCCGACCTCACAAAGACCCGTAGCGTTGCTAAGCGACGCGTCCGCCACGCTCTGAGCGGGCGGGCACGCCCCCTTGCGCGGCTCAGGCGCTGACGCAGGCACAGGCTGTGACAGGTGTTCCAGTGGGTGGGGGCGGATGTACGAGTGAATGAAGGGATGGATGGGGGCGGGTGGGTGGATGGACGGATGCACCGATGGACGGACGAATGGATGGATGGATATCCAAACGGAAGGAAGAAGGACTGGAGGAAAGAAGGAATAGAAGGAATAAGGATGGAGAGACGGATGGATGGGCGGTTGGGGCTCTCGTGAGTGGAGCTGGCCAGGTCGAGCCGCCTGACCTCCCAAGGCTGACAGGCCAGGATCAGGAGCCCAGCGGTGGTATCCCTTCCTCAGGTCGGCTTTGGGGGTGTGCCCCGGACTGTCCCCGAAGGGACACCCGCCCCCAAGATGGCACTGGTCTCCAAGGACCGTGTGCTTCCTTTTGGCTTTGCTCGCTCAGGGGGCTGAGCGCCTCCGTGCCTGGAGCTACATCCCGAGCCCGAGGAGCTGCCCGTGCAGGGGCAGGCATGGGCTTTGCCCGCTGGGCCTGGGCCTCCCTGCAGCCCCCATTCCTCCTCGCGGCGACCTTGTGGCTGTGTGGCCCAGCGGGATTCTTTCCCTTCTTCCTTGTTGGCTTTCCTGGGTTTCTTTTTTCGGAAGGCGTGCCTGACTCGGCCAGGGCTTCGCACAGGCAGCTGGAAGAAGCCCCCGCTCCATCCCGAGAGTCAGCTTCCCAAACTCCAGAACCCAAAATGGCCTGGATCAGGAACTCGTCTGAGACTTGGAGGAGAGGTACCCAAAGAGGCCAAAGAAGGTGATCATGACTCTAGCGCACTCCCCCACCCCTCTTCCCCCAGTGCTCCCATCGGACCTCACCACAGTGCCATGGTCCGTGCTCAGCAAGAGGAAAGTCACCTTGGGACCACAGGATCGGCTCCGGCACAGTCGCTGTGGCCAATTCATCACCGACCCTCTTCCAGTTGAGCCGTCTGGTTGGGCCTGCCGGCACGTCATCTTCTGCCTTCCCCTCTGTCCACTGGGAAGTTGGTCCCGGGGGGTTCAGGGTCGGGGGTCTTTGGGGCCTGGGTTGCTCCTCGGAAAGCACTCTCTTACATATGCTCTCTGGCTCCCTGTTTTGTTCTTTCTTTACACTTTGCCTGCAGGCTTCTCAGACCCTGGGTGGGTGCTCTGCACCTTTGCTCTTGTGGCCCAAGGTAGGATCTTCCGGATCGTGATCCCTCTGGGGTTCTTCTTGCTCTGCAAAGCAGGGCTCCGGGACGTTGTCAGCCTTGGGGTCTGCAAACACCACCTCAGAAACACACACACACTCTCTCTCTCCCTCTCTCTCGCTCCCTCTCCCTCCCTCCCTCTCCCTCTCCCTCTCCCTCTCTGTCTCTCTCTCTGTCTCTCTGTCTCTCTCTCTGTCTGTCTGTCTCTCTCTCTCTCTCTCTCTCTCTGTCTCTCTCTCTCCACCTTTCCTTGCCGCATCCCAAATCCACACCTGTCCGACTTGGTCTTGCTGTTGCCTTCGCCGGCGTTCCCTCCGCACTCTCTTCCACGATTCTCTGCTCCCGGTCTAGGGTGCACGTGCTGTATGGCGGTGGCTCTCTGTGTCCTTGCGCTGTGTCTCCCCTGCTCTGAAACCCTTCTGCTTCCGGGCATTGCTTCTGCTCTTTGTCAGTCGTGGTCTGGCCCTGTGTGCCACCTCCGGGCTGGGGAGGAGATCAAGGCCATCCCTCTGCCAGCCGGATCCAGCCAGGTCACGTTTCTTCCGTGACAAAACACGGCCCCACATCAACACTTGAACCTTTCCCTCCAGGAGGAGGAAAATCCTTGTCAAGACAGAAGGCCGAGAAAGACTCGGCCAGTGAACGGGGCCACACTAGGCAGGCCACCTAGGGAACGGGGAAGCCAGCGGGCAGGCGCCTCCACCAGCAGGTCCCAGCCCCTCGTCTCCACTCAGGAAAGCCATGCTTTCCTGCTTCTCAGGGCACTCGTCTCGGGAGAGCTCCACCGCCGGGGGGAGGAGAAAGGCCCACGCCGGCCCCACCCTGAGTGCACCCGATGCGGGCAGGAGGGCCAGGAGCATCCTCCGGCTGGCCTGCTTTCTCAAAGGGAGGCTGGCGGACCCTGCCACCGGAGCCAAACTCCGTCAGCGGAACAACTGTGGAGGAAAGAGCCCTGGGTCCTGAAAGGCTTGTGGGAAGTGCCTTGGCCCCTGTCCGAGGAGGAGGGAGCCGGGAACCTGGTGTGCCCGACCCGGGCAGGTAGCGCCCTCCACGGCCAGGTTCTCGCCGCCAGCCATGCCAGGTACCCAACGGGGACTGGCGTGCTGGACTTGGGCGCTGGCCCTGTGGAGGGGACCCGCCCGGGAGTGGCGCTTTCAAGAGATTCTTGGAGGGCACTGGGAGATCCACGGACCCCTGCAGGGGCCGTGGCGCCAGATAACGGGCCTCCTCTGCCCACGGCAGGCGGGGAGGGGGCGACCAATCTCAGGGTCACTAGATTTCGCTGGCCGCGACCATCACTTCGAGCGGGACTCGGGGCTCTTCCTTGCCCCCGCCTCAGCGGATTTCTTGGCTCTCCCACATGTGATCTCGTTGCCACAGACCGCGGTCCGGATTTGGGACCACGGAGGTGCCTGACGGGCCCGCCTCTCACCAGCAAGTCCGCCCGCCACCGCGGTGGCCGCGGCGGCGGCGGCGGCGGCGGCGGCGGCGGCGGCGGCGGCGGCGGCGGCGGCAGCGGCGGCCGAAGCGACACAGAGATTGGGGATCTCGGGGACCTGAGGAGAGGAAGGTGGGCGTGCCCTGCCCGCCTTCCTTCCCTCTGCGGTCGGGTCGGTCCTCCTCAGCGCCCCACCTCCAGGAGCCCAGCTTCATTCGGGGGAAGCCAGTCCTCCCACTGCGCATGCGCAGGCAGCCGGCGCCTCCGACCTCACAAAGACCCGTAGCGTTGCTAAGCGACGCGTCCGCCACGCTCTGAGCGGGCGGGCACGCCCCCTTGCGCGGCTCAGGCGCTGACGCAGGCACAGGCTGTGACAGGTGTTCCAGTGGGTGGGGGCGGATGTACGAGTGAATGAAGGGATGGATGGGGGCGGGTGGGTGGATGGACGGATGCACCGATGGACGGACGAATGGATGGATGGATATCCAAACGGAAGGAAGAAGGACTGGAGGAAAGAAGGAATAGAAGGAATAAGGATGGAGAGACGGATGGATGGGCGGTTGGGGCTCTCGTGAGTGGAGCTGGCCAGGTCGAGCCGCCTGACCTCCCAAGGCTGACAGGCCAGGATCAGGAGCCCAGCGGTGGTATCCCTTCCTCAGGTCGGCTTTGGGGGTGTGCCCCGGACTGTCCCCGAAGGGACACCCGCCCCCAAGATGGCACTGGTCTCCAAGGACCGTGTGCTTCCTTTTGGCTTTGCTCGCTCAGGGGGCTGAGCGCCTCCGTGCCTGGAGCTACATCCCGAGCCCGAGGAGCTGCCCGTGCAGGGGCAGGCATGGGCTTTGCCCGCTGGGCCTGGGCCTCCCTGCAGCCCCCATTCCTCCTCGCGGCGACCTTGTGGCTGTGTGGCCCAGCGGGATTCTTTCCCTTCTTCCTTGTTGGCTTTCCTGGGTTTCTTTTTTCGGAAGGCGTGCCTGACTCGGCCAGGGCTTCGCACAGGCAGCTGGAAGAAGCCCCCGCTCCATCCCGAGAGTCAGCTTCCCAAACTCCAGAACCCAAAATGGCCTGGATCAGGAACTCGTCTGAGACTTGGAGGAGAGGTACCCAAAGAGGCCAAAGAAGGTGATCATGACTCTAGCGCACTCCCCCACCCCTCTTCCCCCAGTGCTCCCATCGGACCTCACCACAGTGCCATGGTCCGTGCTCAGCAAGAGGAAAGTCACCTTGGGACCACAGGATCGGCTCCGGCACAGTCGCTGTGGCCAATTCATCACCGACCCTCTTCCAGTTGAGCCGTCTGGTTGGGCCTGCCGGCACGTCATCTTCTGCCTTCCCCTCTGTCCACTGGGAAGTTGGTCCCGGGGGGTTCAGGGTCGGGGGTCTTTGGGGCCTGGGTTGCTCCTCGGAAAGCACTCTCTTACATATGCTCTCTGGCTCCCTGTTTTGTTCTTTCTTTACACTTTGCCTGCAGGCTTCTCAGACCCTGGGTGGGTGCTCTGCACCTTTGCTCTTGTGGCCCAAGGTAGGATCTTCCGGATCGTGATCCCTCTGGGGTTCTTCTTGCTCTGCAAAGCAGGGCTCCGGGACGTTGTCAGCCTTGGGGTCTGCAAACACCACCTCAGAAACACACACACACTCTCTCTCTCCCTCTCTCTCGCTCCCTCTCCCTCCCTCCCTCTCCCTCTCCCTCTCCCTCTCTGTCTCTCTCTCTGTCTCTCTGTCTCTCTCTCTGTCTGTCTGTCTCTCTCTCTCTCTCTCTCTCTCTGTCTCTCTCTCTCCACCTTTCCTTGCCGCATCCCAAATCCACACCTGTCCGACTTGGTCTTGCTGTTGCCTTCGCCGGCGTTCCCTCCGCACTCTCTTCCACGATTCTCTGCTCCCGGTCTAGGGTGCACGTGCTGTATGGCGGTGGCTCTCTGTGTCCTTGCGCTGTGTCTCCCCTGCTCTGAAACCCTTCTGCTTCCGGGCATTGCTTCTGCTCTTTGTCAGTCGTGGTCTGGCCCTGTGTGCCACCTCCGGGCTGGGGAGGAGATCAAGGCCATCCCTCTGCCAGCCGGATCCAGCCAGGTCACGTTTCTTCCGTGACAAAACACGGCCCCACATCAACACTTGAACCTTTCCCTCCAGGAGGAGGAAAATCCTTGTCAAGACAGAAGGCCGAGAAAGACTCGGCCAGTGAACGGGGCCACACTAGGCAGGCCACCTAGGGAACGGGGAAGCCAGCGGGCAGGCGCCTCCACCAGCAGGTCCCAGCCCCTCGTCTCCACTCAGGAAAGCCATGCTTTCCTGCTTCTCAGGGCACTCGTCTCGGGAGAGCTCCACCGCCGGGGGGAGGAGAAAGGCCCACGCCGGCCCCACCCTGAGTGCACCCGATGCGGGCAGGAGGGCCAGGAGCATCCTCCGGCTGGCCTGCTTTCTCAAAGGGAGGCTGGCGGACCCTGCCACCGGAGCCAAACTCCGTCAGCGGAACAACTGTGGAGGAAAGAGCCCTGGGTCCTGAAAGGCTTGTGGGAAGTGCCTTGGCCCCTGTCCGAGGAGGAGGGAGCCGGGAACCTGGTGTGCCCGACCCGGGCAGGTAGCGCCCTCCACGGCCAGGTTCTCGCCGCCAGCCATGCCAGGTACCCAACGGGGACTGGCGTGCTGGACTTGGGCGCTGGCCCTGTGGAGGGGACCCGCCCGGGAGTGGCGCTTTCAAGAGATTCTTGGAGGGCACTGGGAGATCCACGGACCCCTGCAGGGGCCGTGGCGCCAGATAACGGGCCTCCTCTGCCCACGGCAGGCGGGG
>NW_026691877.1:0-36967 GCF_020826845.1 Diceros bicornis minor
GGATCTCTCTCTCTGTCTCTGTCTCTCTCTCTCTCCCTCAGGGAGCTGAGGAGAGTAAGGTGGCGCCCCCTGCCCACCTCGCCTACCTCTCCATGGGCCCTTCTTTCTCTGGCCGCTCCGGGAGCCCTGCGGGCTTGGGTTCAAGCCCCCACACACCGCACAGGCCAAGGGCGCATGCGCGACCGCCGGGGCCTAGGGCTGGCCTCGGGGGGCGGGGGGGTCCTCAGTGAAGGCCCCGCCCTCCCTCCAGGCTCTGACCCAGCTGCAGCTCTTCCATCGCCGCCCTTCTGGACTCGGCTTCAGCTGTCTCCCTCCCCTCCCCCACTCCCACTCAGCTTGCAGGCCGCTTCCCTGCCTTGACAGCATTGCTCTGGCCCTGAGGGCCACAGACCTACTGGGCTTCAAGCTCAAGGCTCTGCCTGGGCCTGCTGCTTCGGCCAGGGGCTCATTTTTTCCTGGAAAGACAAAGCCATGGCCTCACCCCACGCCTGCACTTTGCCACGGCAGGCAGCCCAGATGTAGGAAAGGCTGTGTGGAGTCAGAAGTGCCGAGACAGGCAGATGGCACCAGAGGGTTTGGGGGCCAGGGCGCAACTGGGCTAGCCCCTCCTCCCGGGAGTCGGGGAGGCCCGGCCTTCCTAGTGCCCAGGCCACGGCTCCGGGGAGAAACCCGCCATGGAGGGCACGCGGGAGGCCCTCCGCCTGAGGTGGCAGGTATCACGCCAGGGCCACTGCAAGCCTGGCTCGGCTTGCCTGCTTTCTCCAAAGGAGGCTGGCCGACCAGCCGAACCTGGCACCTGGGCCAGGCCCCTTCCAAGGGGACGAGTTGCAGAGGATAGAGCCCTGGGGGCGGCTGCCAAGTCTCCTGGGGCGTGTGCTGGGCCCCCGTCAGAGGAGGAAGCAGCCTGGTAAACGGTGTGCCAGGCCTGAGATCTGGAGGCCTCCCACACCCGGGTCCCTGTCCTGCCCAGGCCCCCCGAGGGAGGACGATGGTCGGGCAGTGGCGAGCGTGGTGGGGCTGGCGACGGGCCTGCCCTTGGATGCCCCGGGGAAGGGCGCCGGGGGATGGGCTGCCCCTGGCCAGGTCTGAGGGACCGACCCAGCTCGGGGCTGTCGGGGGCAGAGAGAGAACCCCCCTCCGCCCTTTCCCTTCAGGTTCTTAGGGCTGGCCAAATCCTTCCCAAGACAGCTTGTCTGGAGAAAATCAGACCCAGCTGAAGAACATGTGTCCATGGGGGAAACCCGGGAAACTGAGTCTCCCCACACAATAGCAGAGATTCTCATCTTGCATCCTCTCCTGAGCTAATGACAAAGGTGGATGTCCCGGGTGGGTGGGCCTGTGGAATGGGAGAGGGGAGGAAGTCTATTGTCATGCAGAGGGACATGGAAAGACTTGTCTGAAGCTTATCCCCTGCACTGGGGTCAGGTCGGGAAGGGACGGCACAGAGGTGAGCAGGAACCAACCGGCCTCTCTGTGGTGGGGCTGGCCCCGGGGCAGGCGTGGGGGTGATGGCTGGAAGTGGGATGGCGCGTGAGTTGGCACCAGCCAGCGGTGGAGGCAGAGACTCAGAGGTCAGGGATCTCTCTCTCTGTCTCTGTCTCTCTCTCTCTCCCTCAGGGAGCTGAGGAGAGTAAGGTGGCGCCCCCTGCCCACCTCGCCTACCTCTCCATGGGCCCTTCTTTCTCTGGCCGCTCCGGGAGCCCTGCGGGCTTGGGTTCAAGCCCCCACACACCGCACAGGCCAAGGGCGCATGCGCGACCGCCGGGGCCTAGGGCTGGCCTCGGGGGGCGGGGGGGTCCTCAGTGAAGGCCCCGCCCTCCCTCCAGGCTCTGACCCAGCTGCAGCTCTTCCATCGCCGCCCTTCTGGACTCGGCTTCAGCTGTCTCCCTCCCCTCCCCCACTCCCACTCAGCTTGCAGGCCGCTTCCCTGCCTTGACAGCATTGCTCTGGCCCTGAGGGCCACAGACCTACTGGGCTTCAAGCTCAAGGCTCTGCCTGGGCCTGCTGCTTCGGCCAGGGGCTCATTTTTTCCTGGAAAGACAAAGCCATGGCCTCACCCCACGCCTGCACTTTGCCACGGCAGGCAGCCCAGATGTAGGAAAGGCTCTGTGGAGTCAGAAGTGCCGAGACAGGCAGATGGCACCAGAGGGTTTGGGGGCCAGCGCGCAACTGGGCTAGCCCCTCCTCCCGGGAGTCGGGGAGGCCCGGCCTTCCTAGTGCCCAGGCCACGGCTCCGGGGAGAAACCCGCCATGGAGGGCACGCGGGAGGCCCTCCGCCTGAGGTGGCAGGTGTCACGCCAGGGCCACTGCAAGCCTGGCTCGGCTTGCCTGCTTTCTCCAAAGGAGGCTGGCCGACCAGCCGAACCTGGCACCTGGGCCAGGCCCCTTCCAAGGGGACGAGTTCCAGAGGATAGAGCCCTGGGGGCGGCTGCCAAGTCTCCTGGGGCGTGTGCTGGGCCCCCGTCAGAGGAGGAAGCAGCCTGGTAAACGGTGTGCCAGGCCTGAGATCTGGAGGCCTCCCACACCCGGGTCCCTGTCCTGCCCAGGCCCCCCGAGGGAGGACGATGGTCGGGCAGTGGCGAGCGGGGTGGGGCTGGCGCCGGGCCTGCCCTTGGATGCCCCGGGGAAGGGCGCCGGGGGATGGGCTGCCCCTGGCCAGGTCTGAGGGACCGACCCAGCTCGGGGCTGTCGGGGGCAGAGAGAGAACCCCCCTCCGCCCTTTCCCTTCAGGTTCTTAGGGCTGGCCAAATCCTTCCCAAGACAGCTTGTCTGGAGAAAATCAGACCCAGCTGAAGAACATGTGTCCATGGGGGAAACCCGGGAAACTGAGTCTCCCCACACAATAGCAGAGATTCTCATCTTGCATCCTCTCCTGAGCTAATGACAAAGGTGGATGTCCCGGGTGGGTGGGCCTGTGGAATGGGAGAGGGGAGGAAGTCTATTGTCATGCAGAGGGACATGGAAAGACTTGTCTGAAGCTTATCCCCTGCACTGGGGTCAGGTCGGGAAGGGACGGCACAGAGGTGAGCAGGAACCAACCGGCCTCTCTGTGGTGGGGCTGGCCCCGGGGCAGGCGTGGGGGTGATGGCTGGAAGTGGGATGGCGCGTGAGTTGGCACCAGCCAGCGGTGGAGGCAGAGACTCAGAGGTCAGGGATCTCTCTCTCTGTCTCTGTCTCTCTCTCTCTCCCTCAGGGAGCTGAGGAGAGTAAGGTGGCGCCCCCTGCCCACCTCGCCTACCTCTCCATGGGCCCTTCTTTCTCTGGCCGCTCCGGGAGCCCTGCGGGCTTGGGTTCAAGCCCCCACACACCGCACAGGCCAAGGGCGCATGCGCGACCGCCGGGGCCTAGGGCTGGCCTCGGGGGGCGGGGGGGTCCTCAGTGAAGGCCCCGCCCTCCCTCCAGGCTCTGACCCAGCTGCAGCTCTTCCATCGCCGCCCTTCTGGACTCGGCTTCAGCTGTCTCCCTCCCCTCCCCCACTCCCACTCAGCTTGCAGGCCGCTTCCCTGCCTTGACAGCATTGCTCTGGCCCTGAGGGCCACAGACCTACTGGGCTTCAAGCTCAAGGCTCTGCCTGGGCCTGCTGCTTCGGCCAGGGGCTCATTTTTTCCTGGAAAGACAAAGCCATGGCCTCACCCCACGCCTGCACTTTGCCACGGCAGGCAGCCCAGATGTAGGAAAGGCTGTGTGGAGTCAGAAGTGCCGAGACAGGCAGATGGCACCAGAGGGTTTGGGGGCCAGGGCGCAACTGGGCTAGCCCCTCCTCCCGGGAGTCGGGGAGGCCCGGCCTTCCTAGTGCCCAGGCCACGGCTCCGGGGAGAAACCCGCCATGGAGGGCACGCGGGAGGCCCTCCGCCTGAGGTGGCAGGTATCACGCCAGGGCCACTGCAAGCCTGGCTCGGCTTGCCTGCTTTCTCCAAAGGAGGCTGGCCGACCAGCCGAACCTGGCACCTGGGCCAGGCCCCTTCCAAGGGGACGAGTTGCAGAGGATAGAGCCCTGGGGGCGGCTGCCAAGTCTCCTGGGGCGTGTGCTGGGCCCCCGTCAGAGGAGGAAGCAGCCTGGTAAACGGTGTGCCAGGCCTGAGATCTGGAGGCCTCCCACACCCGGGTCCCTGTCCTGCCCAGGCCCCCCGAGGGAGGACGATGGTCGGGCAGTGGCGAGCGTGGTGGGGCTGGCGACGGGCCTGCCCTTGGATGCCCCGGGGAAGGGCGCCGGGGGATGGGCTGCCCCTGGCCAGGTCTGAGGGACCGACCCAGCTCGGGGCTGTCGGGGGCAGAGAGAGAACCCCCCTCCGCCCTTTCCCTTCAGGTTCTTAGGGCTGGCCAAATCCTTCCCAAGACAGCTTGTCTGGAGAAAATCAGACCCAGCTGAAGAACATGTGTCCATGGGGGAAACCCGGGAAACTGAGTCTCCCCACACAATAGCAGAGATTCTCATCTTGCATCCTCTCCTGAGCTAATGACAAAGGTGGATGTCCCGGGTGGGTGGGCCTGTGGAATGGGAGAGGGGAGGAAGTCTATTGTCATGCAGAGGGACATGGAAAGACTTGTCTGAAGCTTATCCCCTGCACTGGGGTCAGGTCGGGAAGGGACGGCACAGAGGTGAGCAGGAACCAACCGGCCTCTCTGTGGTGGGGCTGGCCCCGGGGCAGGCGTGGGGGTGATGGCTGGAAGTGGGATGGCGCGTGAGTTGGCACCAGCCAGCGGTGGAGGCAGAGACTCAGAGGTCAGGGATCTCTCTCTCTGTCTCTGTCTCTCTCTCTCTCCCTCAGGGAGCTGAGGAGAGTAAGGTGGCGCCCCCTGCCCACCTCGCCTACCTCTCCATGGGCCCTTCTTTCTCTGGCCGCTCCGGGAGCCCTGCGGGCTTGGGTTCAAGCCCCCACACACCGCACAGGCCAAGGGCGCATGCGCGACCGCCGGGGCCTAGGGCTGGCCTCGGGGGGCGGGGGGGTCCTCAGTGAAGGCCCCGCCCTCCCTCCAGGCTCTGACCCAGCTGCAGCTCTTCCATCGCCGCCCTTCTGGACTCGGCTTCAGCTGTCTCCCTCCCCTCCCCCACTCCCACTCAGCTTGCAGGCCGCTTCCCTGCCTTGACAGCATTGCTCTGGCCCTGAGGGCCACAGACCTACTGGGCTTCAAGCTCAAGGCTCTGCCTGGGCCTGCTGCTTCGGCCAGGGGCTCATTTTTTCCTGGAAAGACAAAGCCATGGCCTCACCCCACGCCTGCACTTTGCCACGGCAGGCAGCCCAGATGTAGGAAAGGCTCTGTGGAGTCAGAAGTGCCGAGACAGGCAGATGGCACCAGAGGGTTTGGGGGCCAGCGCGCAACTGGGCTAGCCCCTCCTCCCGGGAGTCGGGGAGGCCCGGCCTTCCTAGTGCCCAGGCCACGGCTCCGGGGAGAAACCCGCCATGGAGGGCACGCGGGAGGCCCTCTGCCTGAGGTGGCAGGTGTCACGCCAGGGCCACTGCAAGCCTGGCTCGGCTTGCCTGCTTTCTCCAAAGGAGGCTGGCCGACCAGCCGAACCTGGCACCTGGGCCAGGCCCCTTCCAAGGGGACGAGTTCCAGAGGATAGAGCCCTGGGGGCGGCTGCCAAGTCTCCTGGGGCGTGTGCTGGGCCCCCGTCAGAGGAGGAAGCAGCCTGGTAAACGGTGTGCCAGGCCTGAGATCTGGAGGCCTCCCACACCCGGGTCCCTGTCCTGCCCAGGCCCCCCGAGGGAGGACGATGGTCGGGCAGTGGCGAGCGGGGTGGGGCTGGCGCCGGGCCTGCCCTTGGATGCCCTGGGGAAGGGCGCCGGGGGATGGGCTGCCCCTGGCCAGGTCTGAGGGACCGACCCAGCTCGGGGCTGTCGGGGGCAGAGAGAGAACCCCCCTCCGCCCTTTCCCTTCAGGTTCTTAGGGCTGGCCAAATCCTTCCCAAGACAGCTTGTCTGGAGAAAATCAGACCCAGCTGAAGAACATGTGTCCATGGGGGAAACCCGGGAAACTGAGTCTCCCCACACAATAGCAGAGATTCTCATCTTGCATCCTCTCCTGAGCTAATGACAAAGGTGGATGTCCCGGGTGGGTGGGCCTGTGGAATGGGAGAGGGGAGGAAGTCTATTGTCATGCAGAGGGACATGGAAAGACTTGTCTGAAGCTTATCCCCTGCACTGGGGTCAGGTCGGGAAGGGACGGCACAGAGGTGAGCAGGAACCAACCGGCCTCTCTGTGGTGGGGCTGGCCCCGGGGCAGGCGTGGGGGTGATGGCTGGAAGTGGGATGGCGCGTGAGTTGGCACCAGCCAGCGGTGGAGGCAGAGACTCAGAGGTCAGGGATCTCTCTCTCTGTCTCTGTCTCTCTCTCTCTCCCTCAGGGAGCTGAGGAGAGTAAGGTGGCGCCCCCTGCCCACCTCGCCTACCTCTCCATGGGCCCTTCTTTCTCTGGCCGCTCCGGGAGCCCTGCGGGCTTGGGTTCAAGCCCCCACACACCGCACAGGCCAAGGGCGCATGCGCGACCGCCGGGGCCTAGGGCTGGCCTCGGGGGGCGGGGGGGTCCTCAGTGAAGGCCCCGCCCTCCCTCCAGGCTCTGACCCAGCTGCAGCTCTTCCATCGCCGCCCTTCTGGACTCGGCTTCAGCTGTCTCCCTCCCCTCCCCCACTCCCACTCAGCTTGCAGGCCGCTTCCCTGCCTTGACAGCATTGCTCTGGCCCTGAGGGCCACAGACCTACTGGGCTTCAAGCTCAAGGCTCTGCCTGGGCCTGCTGCTTCGGCCAGGGGCTCATTTTTTCCTGGAAAGACAAAGCCATGGCCTCACCCCACGCCTGCACTTTGCCACGGCAGGCAGCCCAGATGTAGGAAAGGCTGTGTGGAGTCAGAAGTGCCGAGACAGGCAGATGGCACCAGAGGGTTTGGGGGCCAGGGCGCAACTGGGCTAGCCCCTCCTCCCGGGAGTCGGGGAGGCCCGGCCTTCCTAGTGCCCAGGCCACGGCTCCGGGGAGAAACCCGCCATGGAGGGCACGCGGGAGGCCCTCCGCCTGAGGTGGCAGGTATCACGCCAGGGCCACTGCAAGCCTGGCTCGGCTTGCCTGCTTTCTCCAAAGGAGGCTGGCCGACCAGCCGAACCTGGCACCTGGGCCAGGCCCCTTCCAAGGGGACGAGTTGCAGAGGATAGAGCCCTGGGGGCGGCTGCCAAGTCTCCTGGGGCGTGTGCTGGGCCCCCGTCAGAGGAGGAAGCAGCCTGGTAAACGGTGTGCCAGGCCTGAGATCTGGAGGCCTCCCACACCCGGGTCCCTGTCCTGCCCAGGCCCCCCGAGGGAGGACGATGGTCGGGCAGTGGCGAGCGGGGTGGGGCTGGCGCCGGGCCTGCCCTTGGATGCCCCGGGGAAGGGCGCCGGGGGATGGGCTGCCCCTGGCCAGGTCTGAGGGACCGACCCAGCTCGGGGCTGTCGGGGGCAGAGAGAGAACCCCCCTCCGCCCTTTCCCTTCAGGTTCTTAGGGCTGGCCAAATCCTTCCCAAGACAGCTTGTCTGGAGAAAATCAGACCCAGCTGAAGAACATGTGTCCATGGGGGAAACCCGGGAAACTGAGTCTCCCCACACAATAGCAGAGATTCTCATCTTGCATCCTCTCCTGAGCTAATGACAAAGGTGGATGTCCCGGGTGGGTGGGCCTGTGGAATGGGAGAGGGGAGGAAGTCTATTGTCATGCAGAGGGACATGGAAAGACTTGTCTGAAGCTTATCCCCTGCACTGGGGTCAGGTCGGGAAGGGACGGCACAGAGGTGAGCAGGAACCAACCGGCCTCTCTGTGGTGGGGCTGGCCCCGGGGCAGGCGTGGGGGTGATGGCTGGAAGTGGGATGGCGCGTGAGTTGGCACCAGCCAGCGGTGGAGGCAGAGACTCAGAGGTCAGGGATCTCTCTCTCTGTCTCTGTCTCTCTCTCTCTCCCTCAGGGAGCTGAGGAGAGTAAGGTGGCGCCCCCTGCCCACCTCGCCTACCTCTCCATGGGCCCTTCTTTCTCTGGCCGCTCCGGGAGCCCTGCGGGCTTGGGTTCAAGCCCCCACACACCGCACAGGCCAAGGGCGCATGCGCGACCGCCGGGGCCTAGGGCTGGCCTCGGGGGGCGGGGGGGTCCTCAGTGAAGGCCCCGCCCTCCCTCCAGGCTCTGACCCAGCTGCAGCTCTTCCATCGCCGCCCTTCTGGACTCGGCTTCAGCTGTCTCCCTCCCCTCCCCCACTCCCACTCAGCTTGCAGGCCGCTTCCCTGCCTTGACAGCATTGCTCTGGCCCTGAGGGCCACAGACCTACTGGGCTTCAAGCTCAAGGCTCTGCCTGGGCCTGCTGCTTCGGCCAGGGGCTCATTTTTTCCTGGAAAGACAAAGCCATGGCCTCACCCCACGCCTGCACTTTGCCACGGCAGGCAGTCCAGATGTAGGAAAGGCTCTGTGGAGTCAGAAGTGCCGAGACAGGCAGATGGCACCAGAGGGTTTGGGGGCCAGCGCGCAACTGGGCTAGCCCCTCCTCCCGGGAGTCGGGGAGGCCCGGCCTTCCTAGTGCCCAGGCCACGGCTCCGGGGAGAAACCCGCCATGGAGGGCACGCGGGAGGCCCTCCGCCTGAGGTGGCAGGTATCACGCCAGGGCCACTGCAAGCCTGGCTCGGCTTGCCTGCTTTCTCCAAAGGAGGCTGGCCGACCAGCCGAACCTGGCACCTGGGCCAGGCCCCTTCCAAGGGGACGAGTGCCAGAGGATAGAGCCCTGGGGGCGGCTGCCAAGTCTCCTGGGGCGTGTGCTGGGCCCCCGTCAGAGGAGGAAGCAGCCTGGTAAACGGTGTGCCAGGCCTGAGATCTGGAGGCCTCCCACACCCGGGTCCCTGTCCTGCCCAGGCCCCCCGAGGGAGGACGATGGTCGGGCAGTGGCGAGCGGGGTGGGGCTGGCGCCCGGCCTGCCCTTGGATGCCCCGGGGAAGGGCGCCGGGGGATGGGCTGCCCCTGGCCAGGTCTGAGGGACCGACCCAGCTCGGGGCTGTCGGGGGCAGAGAGAGAACCCCCCTCCGCCCTTTCCCTTCAGGTTCTTAGGGCTGGCCAAATCCTTCCCAAGACAGCTTGTCTGGAGAAAATCAGACCCAGCTGAAGAACATGTGTCCATGGGGGAAACCCGGGAAACTGAGTCTCCCCACACAATAGCAGAGATTCTCATCTTGCATCCTCTCCTGAGCTAATGACAAAGGTGGATGTCCCGGGTGGGTGGGCCTGTGGAATGGGAGAGGGGAGGAAGTCTATTGTCATGCAGAGGGACATGGAAAGACTTGTCTGAAGCTTATCCCCTGCACTGGGGTCAGGTCGGGAAGGGACGGCACAGAGGTGAGCAGGAACCAACCGGCCTCTCTGTGGTGGGGCTGGCCCCGGGGCAGGCGTGGGGGTGATGGCTGGAAGTGGGATGGCGCGTGAGTTGGCACCAGCCAGCGGTGGAGGCAGAGACTCAGAGGTCAGGGATCTCTCTCTCTGTCTCTGTCTCTCTCTCTCTCCCTCAGGGAGCTGAGGAGAGTAAGGTGGCGCCCCCTGCCCACCTCGCCTACCTCTCCATGGGCCCTTCTTTCTCTGGCCGCTCCGGGAGCCCTGCGGGCTTGGGTTCAAGCCCCCACACACCGCACAGGCCAAGGGCGCATGCGCGACCGCCGGGGCCTAGGGCTGGCCTCGGGGGGCGGGGGGGTCCTCAGTGAAGGCCCCGCCCTCCCTCCAGGCTCTGACCCAGCTGCAGCTCTTCCATCGCCGCCCTTCTGGACTGGGCTTCAGCTGTCTCCCTCCCCTCCCCCACTCCCACTCAGCTTGCAGGCCGCTTCCCTGCCTTGACAGCATTGCTCTGGCCCTGAGGGCCACAGACCTACTGGGCTTCAAGCTCAAGGCTCTGCCTGGGCCTGCTGCTTCGGCCAGGGGCTCATTTTTTCCTGGAAAGACAAAGCCATGGCCTCACCCCACGCCTGCACTTTGCCACGGCAGGCAGCCCAGATGTAGGAAAGGCTCTGTGGAGTCAGAAGTGCCGAGACAGGCAGATGGCACCAGAGGGTTTGGGGGCCAGGGCGCAACTGGGCTAGCCCCTCCTCCCGGGAGTCGGGGAGGCCCGGCCTTCCTAGTGCCCAGGCCACGGCTCCGGGGAGAAACCCGCCATGGAGGGCACGCGGGAGGCCCTCTGCCTGAGGTGGCAGGTGTCACGCCAGGGCCACTGCAAGCCTGGCTCGGCTTGCCTGCTTTCTCCAAAGGAGGCTGGCCGACCAGCCGAACCTGGCACCTGGGCCAGGCCCCTTCCAAGGGGACGAGTTCCAGAGGATAGAGCCCTGGGGGCGGCTGCCAAGTCTCCTGGGGCGTGTGCTGGGCCCCCGTCAGAGGAGGAAGCAGCCTGGTAAACGGTGTGCCAGGCCTGAGATCTGGAGGCCTCCCACAGCCGGGTCCCTGTCCTGCCCAGGCCCCCCGAGGGAGCACGATGGTCGGGCAGTGGCGAGCGGGGTGGGGCTGGCGCCGAGCCTGCCCTTGGATGCCCCGGGGAAGGGCGCCGGGGGATGGGCTGCCCCTGGCCAGGTCTGAGGGACCGACCCAGCTCGGGGCTGTCGGGGGCAGAGAGAGAACCCCCCTCCGCCCTTTCCCTTCAGGTTCTTAGGGCTGGCCAAATCCTTCCCAAGACAGCTTGTCTGGAGAAAATCAGACCCAGCTGAAGAACATGTGTCCATGGGGGAAACCCGGGAAACTGAGTCTCCCCACACAATAGCAGAGATTCTCATCTTGCATCCTCTCCTGAGCTAATGACAAAGGTGGATGTCCCGGGTGGGTGGGCCTGTGGAATGGGAGAGGGGAGGAAGTCTATTGTCATGCAGAGGGACATGGAAAGACTTGTCTGAAGCTTATCCCCTGCACTGGGGTCAGGTCGGGAAGGGACGGCACAGAGGTGAGCAGGAACCAACCGGCCTCTCTGTGGTGGGGCTGGCCCCGGGGCAGGCGTGGGGGTGATGGCTGGAAGTGGGATGGCGCGTGAGTTGGCACCAGCCAGCGGTGGAGGCAGAGACTCAGAGGTCAGGGATCTCTCTCTCTGTCTCTGTCTCTCTCTCTCTCCCTCAGGGAGCTGAGGAGAGTAAGGTGGCGCCCCCTGCCCACCTCGCCTACCTCTCCATGGGCCCTTCTTTCTCTGGCCGCTCCGGGAGCCCTGCGGGCTTGGGTTCAAGCCCCCACACACCGCACAGGCCAAGGGCGCATGCGCGACCGCCGGGGCCTAGGGCTGGCCTCGGGGGGCGGGGGGGTCCTCAGTGAAGGCCCCGCCCTCCCTCCAGGCTCTGACCCAGCTGCAGCTCTTCCATCGCCGCCCTTCTGGACTCGGCTTCAGCTGTCTCCCTCCCCTCCCCCACTCCCACTCAGCTTGCAGGCCGCTTCCCTGCCTTGACAGCATTGCTCTGGCCCTGAGGGCCACAGACCTACTGGGCTTCAAGCTCAAGGCTCTGCCTGGGCCTGCTGCTTCGGCCAGGGGCTCATTTTTTCCTGGAAAGACAAAGCCATGGCCTCACCCCACGCCTGCACTTTGCCACGGCAGGCAGCCCAGATGTAGGAAAGGCTCTGTGGAGTCAGAAGTGCCGAGACAGGCAGATGGCACCAGAGGGTTTGGGGGCCAGCGCGCAACTGGGCTAGCCCCTCCTCCCGGGAGTCGGGGAGGCCCGGCCTTCCTAGTGCCCAGGCCACGGCTCCGGGGAGAAACCCGCCATGGAGGGCTCGCGGGAGGCCCTCTGCCTGAGGTGGCAGGTGTCACGCCAGGGCCACTGCAAGCCTGGCTCGGCTTGCCTGCTTTCTCCAAAGGAGGCTGGCCGACCAGCCGAACCTGGCACCTGGGCCAGGCCCCTTCCAAGGGGACGAGTTCCAGAGGATAGAGCCCTGGGGGCGGCTGCCAAGTCTCCTGGGGCGTGTGCTGGGCCCCCGTCAGAGGAGGAAGCAGCCTGGTAAACGGTGTGCCAGGCCTGAGATCTGGAGGCCTCCCACAGCCGGGTCCCTGTCCTGCCCAGGCCCCCCGAGGGAGGACGATGGTCGGGCAGTGGCGAGCGGGGTGGGGCTGGCGCCGAGCCTGCCCTTGGATGCCCCGGGGAAGGGCGCCGGGGGATGGGCTGCCCCTGGCCAGGTCTAAGGGACCGACCCAGCTCGGGGCTGTCGGGGGCAGAGAGAGAACCCCCCTCCGCCCTTTCCCTTCAGGTTCTTAGGGCTGGCCAAATCCTTCCCAAGACAGCTTGTCTGGAGAAAATCAGACCCAGCTGAAGAACATGTGTCCATGGGGGAAACCCGGGAAACTGAGTCTCCCCACACAATAGCAGAGATTCTCATCTTGCATCCTCTCCTGAGCTAATGACAAAGGTGGATGTCCCGGGTGGGTGGGCCTGTGGAATGGGAGAGGGGAGGAAGTCTATTGTCATGCAGAGGGACATGGAAAGACTTGTCTGAAGCTTATCCCCTGCACTGGGGTCAGGTCGGGAAGGGACGGCACAGAGGTGAGCAGGAACCAACCGGCCTCTCTGTGGTGGGGCAGGCGTGGGGGTGATGGCTGGAAGTGGGATGGCGCGTGAGTTGGCACCAGCCAGCGGTGGAGGCAGAGACTCAGAGGTCAGGGATCTCTCTCTCTGTCTCTGTCTCTCTCTCTCTCCCTCAGGGAGCTGAGGAGAGTAAGGTGGCGCCCCCTGCCCACCTCGCCTACCTCTCCATGGGCCCTTCTTTCTCTGGCCGCTCCGGGAGCCCTGCGGGCTTGGGTTCAAGCCCCCACACACCGCACAGGCCAAGGGCGCATGCGCGACCGCCGGGGCCTAGGGCTGGCCTCGGGGGGCGGGGGGGTCCTCAGTGAAGGCCCCGCCCTCCCTCCAGGCTCTGACCCAGCTGCAGCTCTTCCATCGCCGCCCTTCTGGACTCGGCTTCAGCTGTCTCCCTCCCCTCCCCCACTCCCACTCAGCTTGCAGGCCGCTTCCCTGCCTTGACAGCATTGCTCTGGCCCTGAGGGCCACAGACCTACTGGGCTTCAAGCTCAAGGCTCTGCCTGGGCCTGCTGCTTCGGCCAGGGGCTCATTTTTTCCTGGAAAGACAAAGCCATGGCCTCACCCCACGCCTGCACTTTGCCACGGCAGGCAGCCCAGATGTAGGAAAGGCTCTGTGGAGTCAGAAGTGCCGAGACAGGCAGATGGCACCAGAGGGTTTGGGGGCCAGGGCGCAACTGGGCTAGCCCCTCCTCCCGGGAGTCGGGGAGGCCCGGCCTTCCTAGTGCCCAGGCCACGGCTCCGGGGAGAAACCCGCCATGGAGGGCACGCGGGAGGCCCTCTGCCTGAGGTGGCAGGTGTCACGCCAGGGCCACTGCAAGCCTGGCTCGGCTTGCCTGCTTTCTCCAAAGGAGGCTGGCCGACCAGCCGAACCTGGCACCTGGGCCAGGCCCCTTCCAAGGGGACGAGTTCCAGAGGATAGAGCCCTGGGGGCGGCTGCCAAGTCTCCTGGGGCGTGTGCTGGGCCCCCGTCAGAGGAGGAAGCAGCCTGGTAAACGGTGTGCCAGGCCTGAGATCTGGAGGCCTCCCACAGCCGGGTCCCTGTCCTGCCCAGGCCCCCCGAGGGAGCACGATGGTCGTGCAGTGGCGAGCGGGGTGGGGCTGGCGCCGAGCCTGCCCTTGGATGCCCCGGGGAAGGGCGCCGGGGGATGGGCTGCCCCTGGCCAGGTCTGAGGGACCGACCCAGCTCGGGGCTGTCGGGGGCAGAGAGAGAACCCCCCTCCGCCCTTTCCCTTCAGGTTCTTAGGGCTGGCCAAATCCTTCCCAAGACAGCTTGTCTGGAGAAAATCAGACCCAGCTGAAGAACATGTGTCCATGGGGGAAACCCGGGAAACTGAGTCTCCCCACACAATAGCAGAGATTCTCATCTTGCATCCTCTCCTGAGCTAATGACAAAGGTGGATGTCCCGGGTGGGTGGGCCTGTGGAATGGGAGAGGGGAGGAAGTCTATTGTCATGCAGAGGGACATGGAAAGACTTGTCTGAAGCTTATCCCCTGCACTGGGGTCAGGTCGGGAAGGGACGGCACAGAGGTGAGCAGGAACCAACCGGCCTCTCTGTGGTGGGGCTGGCCCCGGGGCAGGCGTGGGGGTGATGGCTGGAAGTGGGATGGCGCGTGAGTTGGCACCAGCCAGCGGTGGAGGCAGAGACTCAGAGGTCAGGGATCTCTCTCTCTGTCTCTGTCTCTCTCTCTCTCCCTCAGGGAGCTGAGGAGAGTAAGGTGGCGCCCCCTGCCCACCTCGCCTACCTCTCCATGGGCCCTTCTTTCTCTGGCCGCTCCGGGAGCCCTGCGGGCTTGGGTTCAAGCCCCCACACACCGCACAGGCCAAGGGCGCATGCGCGACCGCCGGGGCCTAGGGCTGGCCTCGGGGGGCGGGGGGGTCCTCAGTGAAGGCCCCGCCCTCCCTCCAGGCTCTGACCCAGCTGCAGCTCTTCCATCGCCGCCCTTCTGGACTCGGCTTCAGCTGTCTCCCTCCCCTCCCCCACTCCCACTCAGCTTGCAGGCCGCTTCCCTGCCTTGACAGCATTGCTCTGGCCCTGAGGGCCACAGACCTACTGGGCTTCAAGCTCAAGGCTCTGCCTGGGCCTGCTGCTTCGGCCAGGGGCTCATTTTTTCCTGGAAAGACAAAGCCATGGCCTCACCCCACGCCTGCACTTTGCCACGGCAGGCAGCCCAGATGTAGGAAAGGCTGTGTGGAGTCAGAAGTGCCGAGACAGGCAGATGGCACCAGAGGGTTTGGGGGCCAGGGCGCAACTGGGCTAGCCCCTCCTCCCGGGAGTCGGGGAGGCCCGGCCTTCCTAGTGCCCAGGCCACGGCTCCGGGGAGAAACCCGCCATGGAGGGCACGCGGGAGGCCCTCCGCCTGAGGTGGCAGGTATCACGCCAGGGCCACTGCAAGCCTGGCTCGGCTTGCCTGCTTTCTCCAAAGGAGGCTGGCCGACCAGCCGAACCTGGCACCTGCGCCAGGCCCCTTCCAAGGGGACGAGTTGCAGAGGATAGAGCCCTGGGGGCGGCTGCCAAGTCTCCTGGGGCGTGTGCTGGGCCCCCGTCAGAGGAGGAAGCAGCCTGGTAAACGGTGTGCCAGGCCTGAGATCTGGAGGCCTCCCACACCCGGGTCCCTGTCCTGCCCATGCCCCCCGAGGGAGGACGATGGTCGGGCAGTGGCGAGCGGGGTGGGGCTGGCGCCGGGCCTGCCCTTGGATGCCCCGGGGAAGGGCACCGGGGGATGGGCTGCCCCTGGCCAGGTCTGAGGGACCGACCCAGCTCGGGGCTGTCGGGGGCAGAGAGAGAACCCCCCTCCGCCCTTTCCCTTCAGGTTCTTAGGGCTGGCCAAATCCTTCCCAAGACAGCTTGTCTGGAGAAAATCAGACCCAGCTGAAGAACATGTGTCCATGGGGGAAACCCGGGAAACTGAGTCTCCCCACACAATAGCAGAGATTCTCATCTTGCATCCTCTCCTGAGCTAATGACAAAGGTGGATGTCCCGGGTGGGTGGGCCTGTGGAATGGGAGAGGGGAGGAAGTCTATTGTCATGCAGAGGGACATGGAAAGTCTTGTCTGAAGCTTATCCCCTGCACTGGGGTCAGGTCGGGAAGGGACGGCACAGAGGTGAGCAGGAACCAACCGGCCTCTCTGTGGTGGGGCTGGCCCCGGGGCAGGCGTGGGGGTGATGGCTGGAAGTGGGATGGCGCGTGAGTTGGCACCAGCCAGCGGTGGAGGCAGAGACTCAGAGGTCAGGGATCTCTCTCTCTGTCTCTGTCTCTCTCTCTCTCCCTCAGGGAGCTGAGGAGAGTAAGGTGGCGCCCCCTGCCCACCTCGCCTACCTCTCCATGGGCCCTTCTTTCTCTGGCCGCTCCGGGAGCCCTGCGGGCTTGGGTTCAAGCCCCCACACACCGCACAGGCCAAGGGCGCATGCGCGACCGCCGGGGCCTAGGGCTGGCCTCGGGGGGCGGGGGGGTCCTCAGTGAAGGCCCCGCCCTCCCTCCAGGCTCTGACCCAGCTGCAGCTCTTCCATCGCCGCCCTTCTGGACTCGGCTTCAGCTGTCTCCCTCCCCTCCCCCACTCCCACTCAGCTTGCAGGCCGCTTCCCTGCCTTGACAGCATTGCTCTGGCCCTGAGGGCCACAGACCTACTGGGCTTCAAGCTCAAGGCTCTGCCTGGGCCTGCTGCTTCGGCCAGGGGCTCATTTTTTCCTGGAAAGACAAAGCCATGGCCTCACCCCACGCCTGCACTTTGCCACGGCAGGCAGCCCAGATGTAGGAAAGGCTCTGTGGAGTCAGAAGTGCCGAGACAGGCAGATGGCACCAGAGGGTTTGGGGGCCAGGGCGCAACTGGGCTAGCCCCTCCTCCCGGGAGTCGGGGAGGCCCGGCCTTCCTAGTGCCCAGGCCACGGCTCCGGGGAGAAACCCGCCATGGAGGGCACGCGGGAGGCCCTCCGCCTGAGGTGGCAGGTATCACGCCAGGGCCACTGCAAGCCTGGCTCGGCTTGCCTGCTTTCTCCAAAGGAGGCTGGCCGACCAGCCGAACCTGGCACCTGGGCCAGGCCCCTTCCAAGGGGACGAGTTGCAGAGGATAGAGCCCTGGGGGCGGCTGCCAAGTCTCCAGGGGCGTGTGCTGGGCCCCCGTCAGAGGAGGAAGCAGCCTGGTAAACGGTGTGCCAGGCCTGAGATCTGGAGGCCTCCCACACCCGGGTCCCTGTCCTGCCCATGCCCCCCGAGGGAGGACGATGGTCGGGCAGTGGCGAGCGGGGTGGGGCTGGCGCCGGGCCTGCCCTTGGATGCCCCGGGGAAGGGCGCCGGGGGATGGGCTGCCCCTGGCCAGGTCTGAGGGACCGACCCAGCTCGGGGCTGTCGGGGGCAGAGAGAGAACCCCCCTCCGCCCTTTCCCTTCAGGTTCTTAGGGCTGGCCAAATCCTTCCCAAGACAGCTTGTCTGGAGAAAATCAGACCCAGCTGAAGAACATGTGTCCATGGGGGAAACCCGGGAAACTGAGTCTCCCCACACAATAGCAGAGATTCTCATCTTGCATCCTCTCCTGAGCTAATGACAAAGGTGGATGTCCCGGGTGGGTGGGCCTGTGGAATGGGAGAGGGGAGGAAGTCTATTGTCATGCAGAGGGACATGGAAAGTCTTGTCTGAAGCTTATCCCCTGCACTGGGGTCAGGTCGGGAAGGGACGGCACAGAGGTGAGCAGGAACCAACCGGCCTCTCTGTGGTGGGGCTGGCCCCGGGGCAGGCGTGGGGGTGATGGCTGGAAGTGGGATGGCGCGTGAGTTGGCACCAGCCAGCGGTGGAGGCAGAGACTCAGAGGTCAGGGATCTCTCTCTCTGTCTCTGTCTCTCTCTCTCTCCCTCAGGGAGCTGAGGAGAGTAAGGTGGCGCCCCCTGCCCACCTCGCCTACCTCTCCATGGGCCCTTCTTTCTCTGGCCGCTCCGGGAGCCCTGCGGGCTTGGGTTCAAGCCCCCACACACCGCACAGGCCAAGGGCGCATGCGCGACCGCCGGGGCCTAGGGCTGGCCTCGGGGGGCGGGGGGGTCCTCAGTGAAGGCCCCGCCCTCCCTCCAGGCTCTGACCCAGCTGCAGCTCTTCCATCGCCGCCCTTCTGGACTCGGCTTCAGCTGTCTCCCTCCCCTCCCCCACTCCCACTCAGCTTGCAGGCCGCTTCCCTGCCTTGACAGCATTGCTCTGGCCCTGAGGGCCACAGACCTACTGGGCTTCAAGCTCAAGGCTCTGCCTGGGCCTGCTGCTTCGGCCAGGGGCTCATTTTTTCCTGGAAAGACAAAGCCATGGCCTCACCCCACGCCTGCACTTTGCCACGGCAGGCAGCCCAGATGTAGGAAAGGCTCTGTGGAGTCAGAAGTGCCGAGACAGGCAGATGGCACCAGAGGGTTTGGGGGCCAGCGCGCAACTGGGCTAGCCCCTCCTCCCGGGAGTCGGGGAGGCCCGGCCTTCCTAGTGCCCAGGCCACGGCTCCGGGGAGAAACCCGCCATGGAGGGCACGCGGGAGGCCCTCTGCCTGAGGTGGCTGGTGTCACGCCAGGGCCACTGCAAGCCTGGCTCGGCTTGCCTGCTTTCTCCAAAGGAGGCTGGCCGACCAGCCGAACCTGGCACCTGGGCCAGGCCCCTTCCAAGGGGACGAGTTCCAGAGGATAGAGCCCTGGGGGCGGCTGCCAAGTCTCCTGGGGCGTGTGCTGGGCCCCCGTCAGAGGAGGAAGCAGCCTGGTAAACGGTGTGCCAGGCCTGAGATCTGGAGGCCTCCCACAGCCGGGTCCCTGTCCTGCCCAGGCCCCCCGAGGGAGCACGATGGTCGGGCAGTGGCGAGCGGGGTGGGGCTGGCGCCGAGCCTGCCCTTGGATGCCCCGGGGAAGGGCGCCGGGGGATGGGCTGCCCCTGGCCAGGTCTGAGGGACCGACCCAGCTCGGGGCTGTCGGGGGCAGAGAGAGAACCCCCCTCCGCCCTTTCCCTTCAGGTTCTTAGGGCTGGCCAAATCCTTCCCAAGACAGCTTGTCTGGAGAAAATCAGACCCAGCTGAAGAACATGTGTCCATGGGGGAAACCCGGGAAACTGAGTCTCCCCACACAATAGCAGAGATTCTCATCTTGCATCCTCTCCTGAGCTAATGACAAAGGTGGATGTCCCGGGTGGGTGGGCCTGTGGAATGGGAGAGGGGAGGAAGTCTATTGTCATGCAGAGGGACATGGAAAGACTTGTCTGAAGCTTATCCCCTGCACTGGGGTCAGGTCGGGAAGGGACGGCACAGAGGTGAGCAGGAACCAACCGGCCTCTCTGTGGTGGGGCTGGCCCCGGGGCAGGCGTGGGGGTGATGGCTGGAAGTGGGATGGCGCGTGAGTTGGCACCAGCCAGCGGTGGAGGCAGAGACTCAGAGGTCAGGGATCTCTCTCTCTGTCTCTGTCTCTCTCTCTCTCCCTCAGGGAGCTGAGGAGAGTAAGGTGGCGCCCCCTGCCCACCTCGGCCTACCTCTCCATGGGCCCTTCTTTCTCTGGCCGCTCCGGGAGCCCTGCGGGCTTGGGTTCAAGCCCCCACACACCGCACAGGCCAAGGGCGCATGCGCGACCGCCGGGGCCTAGGGCTGGCCTCGGGGGGCGGGGGGGTCCTCAGTGAAGGCCCCGCCCTCCCTCCAGGCTCTGACCCAGCTGCAGCTCTTCCATCGCCGCCCTTCTGGACTCGGCTTCAGCTGTCTCCCTCCCCTCCCCCACTCCCACTCAGCTTGCAGGCCGCTTCCCTGCCTTGACAGCATTGCTCTGGCCCTGAGGGCCACAGACCTACTGGGCTTCAAGCTCAAGGCTCTGCCTGGGCCTGCTGCTTCGGCCAGGGGCTCATTTTTTCCTGGAAAGACAAAGCCATGGCCTCACCCCACGCCTGCACTTTGCCACGGCAGGCAGCCCAGATGTAGGAAAGGCTGTGTGGAGTCAGAAGTGCCGAGACAGGCAGATGGCACCAGAGGGTTTGGGGGCCAGGGCGCAACTGGGCTAGCCCCTCCTCCCGGGAGTCGGGGAGGCCCGGCCTTCCTAGTGCCCAGGCCACGGCTCCGGGGAGAAACCCGCCATGGAGGGCACGCGGGAGGCCCTCCGCCTGAGGTGGCAGGTATCACGCCAGGGCCACTGCAAGCCTGGCTCGGCTTGCCTGCTTTCTCCAAAGGAGGCTGGCCGACCAGCCGAACCTGGCACCTGGGCCAGGCCCCTTCCAAGGGGACGAGTTGCAGAGGATAGAGCCCTGGGGGCGGCTGCCAAGTCTCCTGGGCGTGTGCTGGGCCCCCGTCAGAGGAGGAAGCAGCCTGGTAAACGGTGTGCCAGGCCTGAGATCTGGAGGCCTCCCACACCCGGGTCCCTGTCCTGCCCATGCCCCCCGAGGGAGGACGATGGTCGGGCAGTGGCGAGCGGGGTGGGGCTGGCGCCGGGCCTGCCCTTGGATGCCCCGGGGAAGGGCGCCGGGGGATGGGCTGCCCCTGGCCAGGTCTGAGGGACCGACCCAGCTCGGGGCTGTCGGGGGCAGAGAGAGAACCCCCCTCGCCCTTTCCCTTCAGGTTCTTAGGGCTGGCCAAATCCTTCCCAAGACAGCTTGTCTGGAGAAAATCAGACCCAGCTGAAGAACATGTGTCCATGGGGAAACCCGGGAAACTGAGTCTCCCCACACAATAGCAGAGATTCTCATCTTGCATCCTCTCCTGAGCTAATGACAAAGGTGGATGTCCAGGGTGGGTGGGCCTGTGGAATGGGAGAGGGGAGGAAGTCTATTGTCATGCAGAGGGACATGGAAAGTCTTGTCTGAAGCTTATCCCCTGCACTGGGGTCAGGTCGGGAAGGTACAGCACAGAGGTGAGCAGGAACCAACCGGCCTCTCTGTGGTGGGGCTGGCCCCGGGGCAGGCGTGGGGGTGATGGCTGGAAGTGGGATGGCGCGTGAGTTGGCACCAGCCAGCGGTGGAGGCAGAGACTCAGAGGTCAGGGATCTCTCTCTCTGTCTCTGTCTCTCTCTCTCTCCTCAGGGAGCTGAGGAGAGTAAGGTGGCGCCCCCTGCCCACCTCGCCTACCTCTCCATGGGCCCTTCTTTCTCTGGCCGCTCCGGGAGCCCTGCGGGCTTGGGTTCAAGCCCCCACACACCGCACAGGCCAAGGGCGCATGCGCGACCGCCGGGGCCTAGGGCTGGCCTCGGGGGGCGGGGGGGTCCTCAGTGAAGGCCCCGCCCTCCCTCCAGGCTCTGACCCAGCTGCAGCTCTTCCATCGCCGCCCTTCTGGACTCGGCTTCAGCTGTCTCCCTCCCCTCCCCCACTCCCACTCAGCTTGCAGGCCGCTTCCCTGCCTTGACAGCATTGCTCTGGCCCTGAGGGCCACAGACCTACTGGGCTTCAAGCTCAAGGCTCTGCCTGGGCCTGCTGCTTCGGCCAGGGGCTCATTTTTCCTGGAAAGACAAAGCCATGGCCTCACCCCACGCCTGCACTTTGCCACGGCAGGCAGCCCAGATGTAGGAAAGGCTCTGTGGAGTCAGAAGTGCCGAGACAGGCAGATGGCACCAGAGGGTTTGGGGGCCAGCGCGCAACTGGGCTAGCCCCTCCTCCCGGGAGTCGGGGAGGCCCGGCCTTCCTAGTGCCCAGGCCACGGCTCCGGGGAGAAACCCGCCATGGAGGGCACGCGGGAGGCCCTCTGCCTGAGGTGGCTGGTGTCACGCCAGGGCCACTGCAAGCCTGGCTCGGCTTGCCTGCTTTCTCCAAAGGAGGCTGGCCGACCAGCCGAACCTGGCACCTGGGCCAGGCCCCTTCCAAGGGGACGAGTTCCAGAGGATAGAGCCCTGGGGGCGGCTGCCAAGTCTCCTGGGGCGTGTGCTGGGCCCCCGTCAGAGGAGGAAGCAGCCTGGTAAACGGTGTGCCAGGCCTGAGATCTGGAGGCCTCCCACAGCCGGGTCCCTGTCCTGCCCAGGCCCCCCGAGGGAGCACGATGGTCGGGCAGTGGCGAGCGGGGTGGGGCTGGCGCCGAGCCTGCCCTTGGATGCCCCGGGGAAGGGCGCCGGGGATGGGCTGCCCCTGGCCAGGTCTGAGGGACCGACCCAGCTCGGGGCTGTCGGGGGCAGAGAGAGAACCCCCCTCCGCCCTTTCCTTCAGGTTCTTAGGGCTGGCCAAATCCTTCCCAAGACAGCTTGTCTGGAGAAAATCAGACCAGCTGAAGAACATGTGTCCATGGGGAAACCCGGGAAACTGAGTCTCCCCACACAATAGCAGAGATTCTCATCTTGCATCCTCTCCTGAGCTAATGACAAAGGTGGATGTCCCGGGTGGGTGGGCCTGTGGAATGGGAGAGGGGAGGAAGTCTATTGTCATGCAGAGGGACATGGAAAGACTTGTCTGAAGCTTATCCCCTGCACTGGGGTCAGGTCGGGAAGGGACGGCACAGAGGTGAGCAGGAACCAACCGGCCTCTCTGTGGTGGGGCTGGCCCCGGGGCAGGCGTGGGGGTGATGGCTGGAAGTGGGATGGCGCGTGAGTTGGCACCAGCCAGCGGTGGAGGCAGAGACTCAGAGGTCAGGGATCTCTCTCTCTGTCTCTGTCTCTCTCTCTCTCCCTCAGGGAGCTGAGGAGAGTAAGGTGGCGCCCCCTGCCCACCTCGCCTACCTCTCCATGGGCCCTTCTTTCTCTGGCCGCTCCGGGAGCCCTGCGGGCTTGGGTTCAAGCCCCCACACACCGCACAGGCCAAGGGCGCATGCGCGACCGCCGGGGCCTAGGGCTGGCCTCGGGGGGCGGGGGGGTCCTCAGTGAAGGCCCCGCCCTCCCTCCAGGCTCTGACCCAGCTGCAGCTCTTCCATCGCCGCCCTTCTGGACTCGGCTTCAGCTGTCTCCCTCCCCTCCCCCACTCCCACTCAGCTTGCAGGCCGCTTCCCTGCCTTGACAGCATTGCTCTGGCCCTGAGGGCCACAGACCTACTGGGCTTCAAGCTCAAGGCTCTGCCTGGGCCTGCTGCTTCGGCCAGGGGCTCATTTTTTCCTGGAAAGACAAAGCCATGGCCTCACCGCACGCCTGCACTTTGCCACGGCAGGCAGCCCAGATGTAGGAAAGGCTCTGTGGAGTCAGAAGTGCCGAGACAGGCAGATGGCACCAGAGGGTTTGGGGGCCAGGGCGCAACTGGGCTAGCCCCTCCTCCCGGGAGTCGGGGAGGCCCGGCCTTCCTAGTGCCCAGGCCACGGCTCCGGGGAGAAACCCGCCATGGAGGGCACGCGGGAGGCCCTCTGCCTGAGGTGGCAGGTGTCACGCCAGGGCCACTGCAAGCCTGGCTCGGCTTGCCTGCTTTCTCCAAAGGAGGCTGGCCGACCAGCCGAACCTGGCACCTGGGCCAGGCCCCTTCCAAGGGGACGAGTTCCAGAGGATAGAGCCCTGGGGGCGGCTGCCAAGTCTCCTGGGGCGTGTGCTGGGCCCCCGTCAGAGGAGGAAGCAGCCTGGTAAACGGTGTGCCAGGCCTGAGATCTGGAGGCCTCCCACAGCCGGGTCCCTGTCCTGCCCAGGCCCCCCGAGGGAGCACGATGGTCGTGCAGTGGCGAGCGGGGTGGGGCTGGCGCCGAGCCTGCCCTTGGATGCCCCGGGGAAGGGCGCCGGGGGATGGGCTGCCCCTGGCCAGGTCTGAGGGACCGACCCAGCTCGGGGCTGTCGGGGGCAGAGAGAGAACCCCCCTCCGCCCTTTCCCTTCAGGTTCTTAGGGCTGGCCAAATCCTTCCCAAGACAGCTTGTCTGGAGAAAATCAGACCCAGCTGAAGAACATGTGTCCATGGGGGAAACCCGGGAAACTGAGTCTCCCCACACAATAGCAGAGATTCTCATCTTGCATCCTCTCCTGAGCTAATGACAAAGGTGGATGTCCCGGGTGGGTGGGCCTGTGGAATGGGAGAGGGGAGGAAGTCTATTGTCATGCAGAGGGACATGGAAAGACTTGTCTGAAGCTTATCCCCTGCACTGGGGTCAGGTCGGGAAGGGACGGCACAGAGGTGAGCAGGAACCAACCGGCCTCTCTGTGGTGGGGCTGGCCCCGGGGCAGGCGTGGGGGTGATGGCTGGAAGTGGGATGGCGCGTGAGTTGGCACCAGCCAGCGGTGGAGGCAGAGACTCAGAGGTCAGGGATCTCTCTCTCTGTCTCTGTCTCTCTCTCTCTCCCTCAGGGAGCTGAGGAGAGTAAGGTGGCGCCCCCTGCCCACCTCGCCTACCTCTCCATGGGCCCTTCTTTCTCTGGCCGCTCCGGGAGCCCTGCGGGCTTGGGTTCAAGCCCCCACACACCGCACAGGCCAAGGGCGCATGCGCGACCGCCGGGGCCTAGGGCTGGCCTCGGGGGGCGGGGGGGTCCTCAGTGAAGGCCCCGCCCTCCCTCCAGGCTCTGACCCAGCTGCAGCTCTTCCATCGCCGCCCTTCTGGACTCGGCTTCAGCTGTCTCCCTCCCCTCCCCCACTCCCACTCAGCTTGCAGGCCGCTTCCCTGCCTTGACAGCATTGCTCTGGCCCTGAGGGCCACAGACCTACTGGGCTTCAAGCTCAAGGCTCTGCCTGGGCCTGCTGCTTCGGCCAGGGGCTCATTTTTTCCTGGAAAGACAAAGCCATGGCCTCACCCCACGCCTGCACTTTGCCACGGCAGGCAGCCCAGATGTAGGAAAGGCTGTGTGGAGTCAGAAGTGCCGAGACAGGCAGATGGCACCAGAGGGTTTGGGGGCCAGGGCGCAACTGGGCTAGCCCCTCCTCCCGGGAGTCGGGGAGGCCCGGCCTTCCTAGTGCCCAGGCCACGGCTCCGGGGAGAAACCCGCCATGGAGGGCACGCGGGAGGCCCTCCGCCTGAGGTGGCAGGTATCACGCCAGGGCCACTGCAAGCCTGGCTCGGCTTGCCTGCTTTCTCCAAAGGAGGCTGGCCGACCAGCCGAACCTGGCACCTGGGCCAGGCCCCTTCCAAGGGGACGAGTTGCAGAGGATAGAGCCCTGGGGGCGGCTGCCAAGTCTCCTGGGGCGTGTGCTGGGCCCCCGTCAGAGGAGGAAGCAGCCTGGTAAACGGTGTGCCAGGCCTGAGATCTGGAGGCCTCCCACACCCGGGTCCCTGTCCTGCCCATGCCCCCCGAGGGAGGACGATGGTCGGGCAGTGGCGAGCGGGGTGGGGCTGGCGCCGGGCCTGCCCTTGGATGCCCCGGGGAAGGGCGCCGGGGGATGGGCTGCCCCTGGCCAGGTCTGAGGGACCGACCCAGCTCGGGGCTGTCGGGGGCAGAGAGAGAACCCCCCTCCGCCCTTTCCCTTCAGGTTCTTAGGGCTGGCCAAATCCTTCCCAAGACAGCTTGTCTGGAGAAAATCAGACCCAGCTGAAGAACATGTGTCCATGGGGGAAACCCGGGAAACTGAGTCTCCCCACACAATAGCAGAGATTCTCATCTTGCATCCTCTCCTGAGCTAATGACAAAGGTGGATGTCCAGGGTGGGTGGGCCTGTGGAATGGGAGAGGGGAGGAAGTCTATTGTCATGCAGAGGGACATGGAAAGTCTTGTCTGAAGCTTATCCCCTGCACTGGGGTCAGGTCGGGAAGGGACAGCACAGAGGTGAGCAGGAACCAACCGGCCTCTCTGTGGTGGGGCTGGCCCCGGGGCAGGCGTGGGGGTGATGGCTGGAAGTGGGATGGCGCGTGAGTTGGCACCAGCCAGCGGTGGAGGCAGAGACTCAGAGGTCAGGGATCTCTCTCTCTGTCTCTGTCTCTCTCTCTCTCCCTCAGGGAGCTGAGGAGAGTAAGGTGGCGCCCCCTGCCCACCTCGCCTACCTCTCCATGGGCCCTTCTTTCTCTGGCCGCTCCGGGAGCCCTGCGGGCTTGGGTTCAAGCCCCCACACACCGCACAGGCCAAGGGCGCATGCGCGACCGCCGGGGCCTAGGGCTGGCCTCGGGGGGCGGGGGGGTCCTCAGTGAAGGCCCCGCCCTCCCTCCAGGCTCTGACCCAGCTGCAGCTCTTCCATCGCCGCCCTTCTGGACTCGGCTTCAGCTGTCTCCCTCCCCTCCCCCACTCCCACTCAGCTTGCAGGCCGCTTCCCTGCCTTGACAGCATTGCTCTGGCCCTGAGGGCCACAGACCTACTGGGCTTCAAGCTCAAGGCTCTGCCTGGGCCTGCTGCTTCGGCCAGGGGCTCATTTTTTCCTGGAAAGACAAAGCCATGGCCTCACCCCACGCCTGTACTTTGCCACGGCAGGCAGCCCAGATGTAGGAAAGGCTCTGTGGAGTCAGAAGTGCCGAGACAGGCAGATGGCACCAGAGGGTTTGGGGGCCAGCGCGCAACTGGGCTAGCCCCTCCTCCCGGGAGTCGGGGAGGCCCGGCCTTCCTAGTGCCCAGGCCACGGCTCCGGGGAGAAACCCGCCATGGAGGGCACGCGGGAGGCCCTCTGCCTGAGGTGGCTGGTGTCACGCCAGGGCCACTGCAAGCCTGGCTCGGCTTGCCTGCTTTCTCCAAAGGAGGCTGGCCGACCAGCCGAACCTGGCACCTGGGCCAGGCCCCTTCCAAGGGGACGAGTTCCAGAGGATAGAGCCCTGGGGGCGGCTGCCAAGTCTCCTGGGGCGTGTGCTGGGCCCCCGTCAGAGGAGGAAGCAGCCTGGTAAACGGTGTGCCAGGCCTGAGATCTGGAGGCCTCCCACAGCCGGGTCCCTGTCCTGCCCAGGCCCCCCGAGGGAGCACGATGGTCGGGCAGTGGCGAGCGGGGTGGGGCTGGCGCCGAGCCTGCCCTTGGATGCCCCGGGGAAGGGCGCCGGGGGATGGGCTGCCCCTGGCCAGGTCTGAGGGACCGACCCAGCTCGGGGCTGTCGGGGGCAGAGAGAGAACCCCCCTCCGCCCTTTCCCTTCAGGTTCTTAGGGCTGGCCAAATCCTTCCCAAGACAGCTTGTCTGGAGAAAATCAGACCCAGCTGAAGAACATGTGTCCATGGGGGAAACCCGGGAAACTGAGTCTCCCCACACAATAGCAGAGATTCTCATCTTGCATCCTCTCCTGAGCTAATGACAAAGGTGGATGTCCCGGGTGGGTGGGCCTGTGGAATGGGAGAGGGGAGGAAGTCTATTGTCATGCAGAGGGACATGGAAAGTCTTGTCTGAAGCTTATCCCCTGCACTGGGGTCAGGTCGGGAAGGGACGGCACAGAGGTGAGCAGGAACCAACCGGCCTCTCTGTGGTGGGGCTGGCCCCGGGGCAGGCGTGGGGGTGATGGCTGGAAGTGGGATGGCGCGTGAGTTGGCACCAGCCAGCGGTGGAGGCAGAGACTCAGAGGTCAGGGATCTCTCTCTCTGTCTCTGTCTCTCTCTCTCTCCCTCAGGGAGCTGAGGAGAGTAAGGTGGCGCCCCCTGCCCACCTCGCCTACCTCTCCATGGGCCCTTCTTTCTCTGGCCGCTCCGGGAGCCCTGCGGGCTTGGGTTCAAGCCCCCACACACCGCACAGGCCAAGGGCGCATGCGCGACCGCCGGGGCCTAGGGCTGGCCTCGGGGGGCGGGGGGGTCCTCAGTGAAGGCCCCGCCCTCCCTCCAGGCTCTGACCCAGCTGCAGCTCTTCCATCGCCGCCCTTCTGGACTCGGCTTCAGCTGTCTCCCTCCCCTCCCCCACTCCCACTCAGCTTGCAGGCCGCTTCCCTGCCTTGACAGCATTGCTCTGGCCCTGAGGGCCACAGACCTACTGGGCTTCAAGCTCAAGGCTCTGCCTGGGCCTGCTGCTTCGGCCAGGGGCTCATTTTTTCCTGGAAAGACAAAGCCATGGCCTCACCCCACGCCTGCACTTTGCCACGGCAGGCAGCCCAGATGTAGGAAAGGCTGTGTGGAGTCAGAAGTGCCGAGACAGGCAGATGGCACCAGAGGGTTTGGGGGGCCAGGGCGCAACTGGGCTAGCCCCTCCTCCCGGGAGTCGGGGAGGCCCGGCCTTCCTAGTGCCCAGGCCACGGCTCCGGGGAGAAACCCGCCATGGAGGGCACGCAGGAGGCCCTCCGCCTGAGGTGGCAGGTATCACGCCAGGGCCACTGCAAGCCTGGCTCGGCTTGCCTGCTTTCTCCAAAGGAGGCTGGCCGACCAGCCGAACCTGGCACCTGCGCCAGGCCCCTTCCAAGGGGACGAGTTGCAGAGGATAGAGCCCTGGGGGCGGCTGCCAAGTCTCCTGGGGCGTGTGCTGGGCCCCCGTCAGAGGAGGAAGCAGCCTGGTAAACGGTGTGCCAGGCCTGAGATCTGGAGGCCTCCCACACCCGGGTCCCTGTCCTGCCCATGCCCCCCGAGGGAGGACGATGGTCGGGCAGTGGCGAGCGGGGTGGGGCTGGCGCCGGGCCTGCCCTTGGATGCCCCGGGGAAGGGCGCCGGGGGATGGGCTGCCCCTGGCCAGGTCTGAGGGACCGACCCAGCTCGGGGCTGTCGGGGGCAGAGAGAGAACCCCCCTCCGCCCTTTCCCTTCAGGTTCTTAGGGCTGGCCAAATCCTTCCCAAGACAGCTTGTCTGGAGAAAATCAGACCCAGCTGAAGAACATGTGTCCATGGGGGAAACCCGGGAAACTGAGTCTCCCCACACAATAGCAGAGATTCTCATCTTGCATCCTCTCCTGAGCTAATGACAAAGGTGGATGTCCCGGGTGGGTGGGCCTGTGGAATGGGAGAGGGGAGGAAGTCTATTGTCATGCAGAGGGACATGGAAAGTCTTGTCTGAAGCTTATCCCCTGCACTGGGGTCAGGTCGGGAAGGGACGGCACAGAGGTGAGCAGGAACCAACCGGCCTCTCTGTGGTGGGGCTGGCCCCGGGGCAGGCGTGGGGGTGATGGCTGGAAGTGGGATGGCGCGTGAGTTGGCACCAGCCAGCGGTGGAGGCAGAGACTCAGAGGTCAGGGATCTCTCTCTCTGTCTCTGTCTCTCTCTCTCTCCCTCAGGGAGCTGAGGAGAGTAAGGTGGCGCCCCCTGCCCACCTCGCCTACCTCTCCATGGGCCCTTCTTTCTCTGGCCGCTCCGGGAGCCCTGCGGGCTTGGGTTCAAGCCCCCACACACCGCACAGGCCAAGGGCGCATGCGCGACCGCCGGGGCCTAGGGCTGGCCTCGGGGGGCGGGGGGGTCCTCAGTGAAGGCCCCGCCCTCCCTCCAGGCTCTGACCCAGCTGCAGCTCTTCCATCGCCGCCCTTCTGGACTCGGCTTCAGCTGTCTCCCTCCCCTCTCCCACTCCCACTCAGCTTGCAGGCCGCTTCCCTGCCTTGACAGCATTGCTCTGGCCCTGAGGGCCACAGACCTACTGGGCTTCAAGCTCAAGGCTCTGCCTGGGCCTGCTGCTTCGGCCAGGGGCTCATTTTTTCCTGGAAAGACAAAGCCATGGCCTCACCACACGCCTGCAATTTGCCACGGCAGGCAGCCCAGATGTAGGAAAGGCTGTGTGGAGTCAGAAGTGCCGAGACAGGCAGATGGCACCAGAGGGTTTGGGGGCCAGCGCGCAACTGGGCTAGCCCCTCCTCCCGGGAGTCGGGGAGGCCCGGCCTTCCTAGTGCCCAGGCCACGGCTCCGGGGAGAAACCCGCCATGGAGGGCACGCGGGAGGCCCTCTGCCTGAGGTGGCTGGTGTCACGCCAGGGCCACTGCAAGCCTGGCTCGGCTTGCCTGCTTTCTCCAAAGGAGGCTGGCCGACCAGCCGAACCTGGCACCTGGGCCAGGCCCCTTCCAAGGGGACGAGTTCCAGAGGATAGAGCCCTGGGGGCGGCTGCCAAGTCTCCTGGGGCGTGTGCTGGGCCCCCGTCAGAGGAGGAAGCAGCCTGGTAAACGGTGTGCCAGGCCTGAGATCTGGAGGCCTCCCACAGCCGGGTCCCTGTCCTGCCCAGGCCCCCCGAGGGAGCACGATGGTCGGGCAGTGGCGAGCGGGGTGGGGCTGGCGCCGAGCCTGCCCTTGGATGCCCCGGGGAAGGGCGCCGGGGGATGGGCTGCCCCTGGCCAGGTCTGAGGGACCGACCCAGCTCGGGGCTGTCGGGGGCAGAGAGAGAACCCCCCTCCGCCCTTTCCCTTCAGGTTCTTAGGGCTGGCCAAATCCTTCCCAAGACAGCTTGTCTGGAGAAAATCAGACCCAGCTGAAGAACATGTGTCCATGGGGGAAACCCGGGAAACTGAGTCTCCCCACACAATAGCAGAGATTCTCATCTTGCATCCTCTCCTGAGCTAATGACAAAGGTGGATGTCCCGGGTGGGTGGGCCTGTGGAATGGGAGAGGGGAGGAAGTCTATTGTCATGCAGAGGGACATGGAAAGACTTGTCTGAAGCTTATCCCCTGCACTGGGGTCAGGTCGGGAAGGGACGGCACAGAGGTGAGCAGGAACCAACCGGCCTCTCTGTGGTGGGGCTGGCCCCGGGGCAGGCGTGGGGGTGATGGCTGGAAGTGGGATGGCGCGTGAGTTGGCACCAGCCAGCGGTGGAGGCAGAGACTCAGAGGTCAGGGATCTCTCTCTCTGTCTCTGTCTCTCTCTCTCTCCCTCAGGGAGCTGAGGAGAGTAAGGTGGCGCCCCCTGCCCACCTCGCCTACCTCTCCATGGGCCCTTCTTTCTCTGGCCGCTCCGGGAGCCCTGCGGGCTTGGGTTCAAGCCCCCACACACCGCACAGGCCAAGGGCGCATGCGCGACCGCCGGGGCCTAGGGCTGGCCTCGGGGGGCGGGGGGGTCCTCAGTGAAGGCCCCGCCCTCCCTCCAGGCTCTGACCCAGCTGCAGCTCTTCCATCGCCGCCCTTCTCCACTCGGCTTCAGCTGTCTCCCTCCCCTCCCCCACTCCCACTCAGCTTGCAGGCCGCTTCCCTGCCTTGACAGCATTGCTCTGGCCCTGAGGGCCACAGACCTACTGGGCTTCAAGCTCAAGGCTCTGCCTGGGCCTGCTGCTTCGGCCAGGGGCTCATTTTTTCCTGGAAAGACAAAGCCATGGCCTCACCCCACGCCTGCACTTTGCCACGGCAGGCAGCCCAGATGTAGGAAAGGCTGTGTGGAGTCAGAAGTGCCGAGACAGGCAGATGGCACCAGAGGGTTTGGGGGCCAGCGCGCAACTGGGCTAGCCCCTCCTCCCGGGAGTCGGGGAGGCCCGGCCTTCCTAGTGCCCAGGCCACGGCTCCGGGGAGAAACCCGCCATGGAGGGCACGCGGGAGGCCCTCCGCCTGAGGTGGCTGGTGTCACGCCAGGGCCACTGCAAGCCTGGCTCGGCTTGCCTGCTTTCTCCAAAGGAGGCTGGCCGACCAGCCGAACCTGGCACCTGGGCCAGGCCCCTTCCAAGGGGACGAGTTGCAGAGGATAGAGCCCTGGGGGCGGCTGCCAAGTCTCCTGGGGCGTGTGCTGGGCCCCCGTCAGAGGAGGAAGCAGCCTGGTAAACGGTGTGCCAGGCCTGAGATCTGGAGGCCTCCCACAGCCGGGTCCCTGTCCTGCCCAGGCCCCCCGAGGGAGGACGATGGTCGGTCAGTGGCGAGCGGGGTGGGGCTGGCGCCGGGCCTGCCCTTGGATGCCCCGGGGAAGGGCGCCGGGGGATGGGCTGCCCCTGGCCAGGTCTGAGGGACCGACCCAGCTCGGGGCTGTCGGGGGCAGAGAGAGAACCCCCCTCCGCCCTTTCCCTTCAGGTTCTTAGGGCTGGCCAAATCCTTCCCAAGACAGCTTGTCTGGAGAAAATCAGACCCAGCTGAAGAACATGTGTCCATGGGGGAAACCCGGGAAACTGAGTCTCCCCACACAATAGCAGAGATTCTCATCTTGCATCCTCTCCTGAGCTAATGACAAAGGTGGATGTCCCGGGTGGGTGGGCCTGTGGAATGGGAGAGGGGAGGAAGTCTATTGTCATGCAGAGGGACATGGAAAGACTTGTCTGAAGCTTATCCCCTGCACTGGGGTCAGGTCGGGAAGGGACGGCACAGAGGTGAGCAGGAACCAACCGGCCTCTCTGTGGTGGGGCTGGCCCCGGGGCAGGCGTGGGGGTGATGGCTGGAAGTGGGATGGCGCGTGAGTTGGCACCAGCCAGCGGTGGAGGCAGAGACTCAGAGGTCAGGGATCTCTCTCTCTGTCTCTGTCTCTCTCTCTCTCCCTCAGGGAGCTGAGGAGAGTAAGGTGGCACCCCCTGCCCACCTCGCCTACCTCTCCATGGGCCCTTCTTTCTCTGGCCGCTCCGGGAGCCCTGCGGGCTTGGGTTCAAGCCCCCACACACCGCACAGGCCAAGGGCGCATGCGCGACCGCCGGGGCCTAGGGCTGGCCTCGGGGGGCGGGGGGGTCCTCAGTGAAGGCCCCGCCCTCCCTCCAGGCTCTGACCCAGCTGCAGCTCTTCCATCGCCGCCCTTCTGGACTCGGCTTCAGCTGTCTCCCTCCCCTCCCCCACTCCCACTCAGCTTGCAGGCCGCTTCCCTGCCTTGACAGCATTGCTCTGGCCCTGAGGGCCACAGACCTACTGGGCTTCAAGCTCAAGGCTCTGCCTGGGCCTGCTGCTTCGGCCAGGGGCTCATTTTTTCCTGGAAAGACAAAGCCATGGCCTCACCCCACGCCTGCACTTTGCCACGGCAGGCAGCCCAGATGTAGGAAAGGCTGTGTGGAGTCAGAAGTGCCGAGACAGGCAGATGGCACCAGAGGGTTTGGGGGCCAGGGCGCAACTGGGCTAGCCCCTCCTCCCGGGAGTCGGGGAGGCCCGGCCTTCCTAGTGCCCAGGCCACGGCTCCGGGGAGAAACCCGCCATGGAGGGCACGCGGGAGGCCCTCCGCCTGAGGTGGCAGGTATCACGCCAGGGCCACTGCAAGCCTGGCTCGGCTTGCCTGCTTTCTCCAAAGGAGGCTGGCCGACCAGCCGAACCTGGCACCTGGGCCAGGCCCCTTCCAAGGGGACGAGTTGCAGAGGATAGAGCCCTGGGGGCGGCTGCCAAGTCTCCTGGGGCGTGTGCTGGGCCCCCGTCAGAGGAGGAAGCAGCCTGGTAAACGGTGTGCCAGGCCTGAGATCTGGAGGCCTCCCACACCCGGGTCCCTGTCCTGCCCAGGCCCCCCGAGGGAGGACGATGGTCGGGCAGTGGCGAGCGGGGTGGGGCTGGCGCCGGGCCTGCCCTTGGATGCCCCGGGGAAGGGCGCCGGGGGATGGGCTGCCCCTGGCCAGGTCTGAGGGACCGACCCAGCTCGGGGCTGTCGGGGCCAGAGAGAGAACCCCCCTCCGCCCTTTCCCTTCAGGTTCTTAGGGCTGGCCAAAACATTCCTAAGACAGCTTGTCTGGAGAAAATCAGACCCAGCTGAAGAACATGTGTCCATGGGGGAAACCCGGGAAACTGAGTCTCCCCACACAATAGCAGAGATTCTCATCTTGCATCCTCTCCTGAGCTAATGACAAAGGTGGATGTCCCGGGTGGGTGGGCCTGTGGAATGGGAGAGGGGAGGAAGTCTATTGTCATGCAGAGGGACATGGAAAGACTTGTCTGAAGCTTATCCCCTGCACTGGGGTCAGGTCGGGAAGGGACGGCACAGAGGTGAGCAGGAACCAACCGGCCTCTCTGTGGTGGGGCTGGCCCCGGGGCAGGCGTGGGGGTGATGGCTGGAAGTGGGATGGCGCGTGAGTTGGCACCAGCCAGCGGTGGAGGCAGAGACTCAGAGGTCAGGGATCTCTCTCTCTGTCTCTGTCTCTCTCTCTCTCCCTCAGGGAGCTGAGGAGAGTAAGGTGGCGCCCCCTGCCCACCTCGCCTACCTCTCCATGGGCCCTTCTTTCTCTGGCCGCTCCGGGAGCCCTGCGGGCTTGGGTTCAAGCCCCCACACACCGCACAGGCCAAGGGCGCATGCGCGACCGCCGGGGCCTAGGGCTGGCCTCGGGGGGCGGGGGGGTCCTCAGTGAAGGCCCCGCCCTCCCTCCAGGCTCTGACCCAGCTGCAGCTCTTCCATCGCCGCCCTTCTGGACTCGGCTTCAGCTGTCTCCCTCCCCTCCCCCACTCCCACTCAGCTTGCAGGCCGCTTCCCTGCCTTGACAGCATTGCTCTGGCCCTGAGGGCCACAGACCTACTGGGCTTCAAGCTCAAGGCTCTGCCTGGGCCTGCTGCTTCGGCCAGGGGCTCATTTTTTCCTGGAAAGACAAAGCCATGGCCTCACCCCACGCCTGCACTTTGCCACGGCAGGCAGCCCAGATGTAGGAAAGGCTGTGTGGAGTCAGAAGTGCCGAGACAGGCAGATGGCACCAGAGGGTTTGGGGGCCAGGGCGCAACTGGGCTAGCCCCTCCTCCCGGGAGTCGGGGAGGCCCGGCCTTCCTAGTGCCCAGGCCACGGCTCCGGGGAGAAACCCGCCATGGAGGGCACGCGGGAGGCCCTCCGCCTGAGGTGGCAGGTGTCACGCCAGGGCCACTGCAAGCCTGGCTCGGCTTGCCTGCTTTCTCCAAAGGAGGCTGGCCGACCAGCCGAACCTGGCACCTGGGCCAGGCCCCTTCCAAGGGGACGAGTTGCAGAGGATAGAGCCCTGGGGGCGGCTGCCAAGTCTCCTGGGGCGTGTGCTGGGCCCCCGTCAGAGGAGGAAGCAGCCTGGTAAACGGTGTGCCAGGCCTGAGATCTGGAGGCCTCCCACACCCGGGTCCCTGTCCTGCCCAGGCCCCCCGAGGGAGGACGATGGTCGGGCAGTGGCGAGCGGGGTGGGGCTGGCGCCGGGCCTGCCCTTGGATGCCCCGGGGAAGGGCGCCGGGGGATGGGCTGCCCCTGGCCAGGTCTGAGGGACCGACCCAGCTCGGGGCTGTCGGGGCCAGAGAGAGAACCCCCCTCCGCCCTTTCCCTTCAGGTTCTTAGGGCTGGCCAAAACATTCCTAAGACAGCTTGTCTGGAGAAAATCAGACCCAGCTGAAGAACATGTGTCCATGGGGGAAACCCGGGAAACTGAGTCTCCCCACACAATAGCAGAGATTCTCATCTTGCATCCTCTCCTGAGCTAATGACAAAGGTGGATGTCCCGGGTGGGTGGGCCTGTGGAATGGGAGAGGGGAGGAAGTCTATTGTCATGCAGAGGGACATGGAAAGACTTGTCTGAAGCTTATCCCCTGCACTGGGGTCAGGTCGGGAAGGGACGGCACAGAGGTGAGCAGGAACCAACCGGCCTCTCTGTGGTGGGGCTGGCCCCGGGGCAGGCGTGGGGGTGATGGCTGGAAGTGGGATGGCGCGTGAGTTGGCACCAGCCAGCGGTGGAGGCAGAGACTCAGAGGTCAGGGATCTCTCTCTCTGTCTCTGTCTCTCTCTCTCTCCCTCAGGGAGCTGAGGAGAGTAAGGTGGCGCCCCCTGCCCACCTCGCCTACCTCTCCATGGGCCCTTCTTTCTCTGGCCGCTCCGGGAGCCCTGCGGGCTTGGGTTCAAGCCCCCACACACCGCACAGGCCAAGGGCGCATGCGCGACCGCCGGGGCCTAGGGCTGGCCTCGGGGGGCGGGGGGGTCCTCAGTGAAGGCCCCGCCCTCCCTCCAGGCTCTGACCCAGCTGCAGCTCTTCCATCGCCGCCCTTCTGGACTCGGCTTCAGCTGTCTCCCTCCCCTCCCCCACTCCCACTCAGCTTGCAGGCCGCTTCCCTGCCTTGACAGCATTGCTCTGGCCCTGAGGGCCACAGACCTACTGGGCTTCAAGCTCAAGGCTCTGCCTGGGCCTGCTGCTTCGGCCAGGGGCTCATTTTTTCCTGGAAAGACAAAGCCATGGCCTCACCCCACGCCTGCACTTTGCCACGGCAGGCAGCCCAGATGTAGGAAAGGCTGTGTGGAGTCAGAAGTGCCGAGACAGGCAGATGGCACCAGAGGGTTTGGGGGCCAGGGCGCAACTGGGCTAGCCCCTCCTCCCGGGAGTCGGGGAGGCCCGGCCTTCCTAGTGCCCAGGCCACGGCTCCGGGGAGAAACCCGCCATGGAGGGCACGCGGGAGGCCCTCCGCCTGAGGTGGCAGGTGTCACGCCAGGGCCACTGCAAGCCTGGCTCGGCTTGCCTGCTTTCTCCAAAGGAGGCTGGCCGACCAGCCGAACCTGGCACCTGGGCCAGGCCCCTTCCAAGGGGACGAGTTGCAGAGGATAGAGCCCTGGGGGCGGCTGCCAAGTCTCCTGGGGCGTGTGCTGGGCCCCCGTCAGAGGAGGAAGCAGCCTGGTAAACGGTGTGCCAGGCCTGAGATCTGGAGGCCTCCCACACCCGGGTCCCTGTCCTGCCCAGGCCCCCCGAGGGAGGACGATGGTCGGGCAGTGGCGAGCGGGGTGGGGCTGGCGCCGGGCCTGCCCTTGGATGCCCCGGGGAAGGGCGCCGGGGGATGGGCTGCCCCTGGCCAGGTCTGAGGGACCGACCCAGCTCGGGGCTGTCGGGGCCAGAGAGAGAACCCCCCTCCGCCCTTTCCCTTCAGGTTCTTAGGGCTGGCCAAAACATTCCTAAGACAGCTTGTCTGGAGAAAATCAGACCCAGCTGAAGAACATGTGTCCATGGGGGAAACCCGGGAAACTGAGTCTCCCCACACAATAGCAGAGATTCTCATCTTGCATCCTCTCCTGAGCTAATGACAAAGGTGGATGTCCCGGGTGGGTGGGCCTGTGGAATGGGAGAGGGGAGGAAGTCTATTGTCATGCAGAGGGACATGGAAAGACTTGTCTGAAGCTTATCCCTGCACTGGGGTCAGGTCGGGAAGGGACGGCACAGAGGTGAGCAGGAACCAACCGGCCTCTCTGTGGTGGGGCTGGCCCCGGGGCAGGCGTGGGGGTGATGGCTGGAAGTGGGATGGCGCGTGAGTTGGCACCAGCCAGCGGTGGAGGCAGAGACTCAGAGGTCAGGGATCTCTCTCTCTGTCTCTGTCTCTCTCTCTCTCCCTCAGGGAGCTGAGGAGAGTAAGGTGGCGCCCCCTGCCCACCTCGCCTACCTCTCCATGGGCCCTTCTTTCTCTGGCCGCTCCGGGAGCCCTGCGGGCTTGGGTTCAAGCCCCCACACACCGCACAGGCCAAGGGCGCATGCGCGACCGCCGGGGCCTAGGGCTGGCCTCGGGGGGCGGGGGGGTCCTCAGTGAAGGCCCCGCCCTCCCTCCAGGCTCTGACCCAGCTGCAGCTCTTCCATCGCCGCCCTTCTGGACTCGGCTTCAGCTGTCTCCCTCCCCTCCCCCACTCCCACTCAGCTTGCAGGCCGCTTCCCTGCCTTGACAGCATTGCTCTGGCCCTGAGGGCCACAGACCTACTGGGCTTCAAGGTCAAGGCTCTGCCTGGGCCTGCTGCTTCGGCCAGGGGCTCATTTTTTCCTGGAAAGACAATGCCATGGCCTCACCCCACGCCTGCACTTTGCCACGGCAGGCAGCCCAGATGTAGGAAAGGCTCTGTGGAGTCAGAAGTGCCGAGACAGGCAGATGGCACCAGAGGGTTTGGGGGCCAGCGCGCAACTGGGCTAGCCCCTCCTCCCGGGAGTCGGGGAGGCCCGGCCTTCCTAGTGCCCAGGCCACGGCTCCGGGGAGAAACCCGCCATGGAGGGCACGCGGGAGGCCCTCCGCCTGAGGTGGCTGGTGTCACGCCAGGGCCACTGCAAGCC